>NC_091122.1:23192500-23492500 GCF_040183065.1 Periplaneta americana | reverse complement strand
ACAATCATGGGAAGTTAGTGCTGCAAAAACAAAATGTCTACGAGTCAAACTGCTCATTATTACCAGGATAAATACAAATAATACTGAAATAATCAAGTTTCAGTTATAGATCTCCCCTTTTGTGCAAGAGGTATCATATCAAAATATTTTATGGATGGCGGGGAAAATATAAATTTCAAGAACTCTCTAGTGACAAGAGATAGTGACAAGTACAATCAAGTATATCTGTGGCGATGCTAAGAAATAATTTATTGGAAATACACACTGTTATTAATTAAGAAAATGATCTATTTATGTTTATTACAATGTTTTATCTTATAGGTTACATGCATCAGATAAATACAGAGTGATTTATACAGAACTGACACATTTCTTTCATTAATTGTTTCAAAACGAATTGTGCTAGCGACAACTTATTATACCTAAAATGTAGAGGAATTTTGGGAGATTATTTACCTCTATAGCAAATGTTGTCCGGCGTTGTCAAATCCGGAGATCTCGGTGGCCACAGGTTCCTGGAAATTATTCGGTCGTCACATAACCGGATAAATGGAACCATGCTTCATCTGTGAACCATGTGATGGACAATATGGCAGGATTTTGCACAATGAACGTCTGAAACCAACGACAATAATTCAATCTTTTATCCTTATCTGGTTCCTGTAGCTGATGAACAACCGTAACCCTATATGGCTTTAGGGTCTCTGACACATTGAGTAGGTGTACCCTGTCTCCTGCGACAAACGTCTTAATGATTTTTTGGGTGACTGCTCCAGTCGTGCTCTTACGTCAACAACAACCGTGGGAAGCCTAGATGAACGATGCTTGTCCTTTTCACTCACCATAGATCCAGTTGTTTCCAATTTGTTTACCAGTCCCAGTATTGTGTTTCTTTTGGGAGGATTGCGAATACCAAATTTTCTCTGGTATGCCCTTTGAGTAGCTGTAATTGATGGAGCAGTCACCCAAAAATCATTAAGACGTTTGTCGCAGGAGACAGGGTACACCTACTCAATGTGTCAGAGACCCTAAAGCCATATAGGGTTACGGTTGTTCATCAGCTACAGGAACCAGATAAGGATAAAAGATTGAATTATTGTCGTTGGTTTCAGACGTTCATTGTGCAAAATCCTGCCATATTGTCCATCACATGGTTCACAGATGAAGCATGGTTCCATTTATCCGGTTATGTGACGACCGAATAATTTCCAGGAACCTGTGGCCACCGAGATCTCCGGATTTGACAACGCCGGACAACATTTGCTATAGAGGTAAATAATCTCCCAAAATTCCTCTACATTTTAGGTATAATAAGTTGTCGCTAGCACAATTCGTTTTGAAACAATTAATGAAAGAAATGTGTCAGTTCTATATAAATCACTCTGTATTTATCTGATGCATGTAACCTATAACATAAAACATTGTAATAAATATAAATAGATCATTTTCTTAATTAATAACAGTGTATGTTTCCAATAAATGATTTCTTAGCATCGCCACAGATACACTTGATGTCACTATCTCTGTCACTAGAGAGTTCTTGAAATTTATATTTTCCCCGCCATTCATTAAATATTTTGATATGATACCTCTTGCACAAAAGGGGAGATCTATAACTGAAACTCGATTAATATATTTCAGTATTATTTGTATTTATCCTGGTAATAATGAACAGTTTGACTCTTAGATATTTTGTTTTTGTAGCATTAACTTCCCATGATTGTACGAGAAGATTCGAAGAGAACGGCAGTTACGTAGACTTTCGGCTCCCCCCTACTACCAATAATGCATAACACAATGTCAATACGGCGGTTGCTGTCGTCTGCGATACAACGAACTTTTCTGTTGATTTTCGAGTTCGTTATTTTTTTCCGGTTATTATATGCTTATTTAAGTTGTGTTAACTCTCGCTAGTGGTTTTATATTGTATTTTATCCGTCTTAGTATTTATCTTATTATTGTAAATATTTTAGTTTTATCACTATTATTATTATTATTATTATTATTATTATTATTATTACTATTATTTCTATCATCAGCATTATTATTGATATCTGTAAAATTTATATAGACTCTACTGGACTGTACCCGAGCACGAACATATGCTCATTTCGGGTATCTATTCATATGTATTCATTCCAAATGTAAATTGTGAATAAATTTGAATATGAATATTTTTCATTGGTAGTTTATAGTCTAAGATGGAAGAACAGTTGGAAGAAGAGCATTTTGGCTTCAGAAAGGAAAAAGGTACGAGAGATGCATTTGGATTGCTACGAACAATCGGTGAAATATACTTAAAGAAGAATAAAGAAATGTGTGTAGTAATTGTAAAACTAGAAAAGGCTTTTGACAAAGTGGATTGGAATAAACTCATGGGAATCCTAAAGAAAATTGCTGTAGGTTGGAAAGAGATAAGACAACGAGTCAAAGTCAGGATAGGAGAAGAAAATATCAGAAGAAAGTAAAATTGGGAGAGGAGTACGTCAAGGATGTCCTTTATCACCTACCCTGTTCAACAGCTACTTGGAGGATTTAGTGAAGAACTGTTTTCAGGACATGGGAGGAGTGATAGTAGAAGGAAGAAGAATAAAGTGCATAAGATTTGCTGATGATATGGCGTTGTTAGCAGAAGAGGAAATGATACTAAAGGACATCCTACTGGAGCTAAATGACAGCTGTGAGCAGTATGGGATGAAGATAAATGCAAATAGGAAGAGCATGGTCATAGGAAGAAAAATACAGAAGACAGACTTGCGAATTCTGAGGCAGTAGAGCAAGTGGACACTTGGGATGTACTATATTAAGCAGTAAAATGAGCTGTAGCCAGGATGTCAAAAGGAGGATAGCAATGGCTAAAGAAGCTTTTAATATATAAAGGAGCATCTTCTGCGGACCTCTGGAAAAATAACTAAAGAAGAGACTAGTGAAGTGCTTTGTATGAAGTCTGGCACTGTATGGACCAGAAAGATAGAAATTACGACGAAGTGAAGAGAAGCGAACAGAAGCATTTGATATGTGAATATGGAGAAGAATGGAACGTGTGAAGTGGACAGACAGATTAAGAAATGAAGCTATGTTGGAAAGAGTGGGTGAATAAAGAGTGAAGTTGAAACTGGCCAGGAAGAGGAAAAGGAATTGGTTGAGTCACTGGTCGAGAAGAAACTACCTACTGAAGGATGCAATGCAAGGAATGGTGAACGGAAGAAGAGTTCGGGCAGAAGAAGATATCAGATGATTGACGACATTAAGATATATGGATCACATGAGGAAACGAAGATTATATTAATTTTGAAGTTCTTACTAAATACGTTTTTCCTTTAGTTGTACGGGTAAAAATATTACAAATAGAGAATGAACTATTGTGAAGTGTCATTTCTTTAATTGGCTAGAGTTCTGAAACTAGAAATGTGTTGCTAATTCCTTTGTACAGAATTTATTTTTCAATTTTTAACTAAAAATGATATAATTCTTACGCACTTGTCACAAAAAAAATATAAAACTGTAGAAGAGAGCAAAATAACTTTTTAATTTTATGCCCCAGCTAACAATCGTTACGCATTTGTTATTTATAAAATATAGAAACATTTGCAGACTTTCATGAAGTTACCAACAGAAACAATTTGAAAATATTGACAGATTTCGACATTCCGGAAAAATTGGATTTACGAGATGTAATATATACATCTCCTTAATTTTATATCGTACACTGCCTGGAGACAAAGATAGCAAAAGCTTCATTCTTATTTTTTATGAACATTACTGAAATAAAAGAAAACAGAACATCTACTTTTAAACATATTGCTTTATAGACAATGTAATGAATGCTAATATAAAAATGATATGCCGGTCTATCATTGACATATTGTCATAGCAACTCATATTTCACAGTCAAGTGATTTTTCTTTCCTTAAAAATAACATTTTAAGTCAAAACCAAGGCCATATAAATAAATGTAATTTTCGACATTAGTATGAACTAAAAGTGACTGTCTGTTATGTAATATTTATGGATATTTTAAAGACAAATTGAATATCTAGACATAATATATTATGCACACAGCTATGAAATATTGTTGTTCTTGATGGTCGGATGGGCAAAATATTCGCTGTTTTACAGTTCTAACCCTATTAAGAGCGAGGGAACCTTAAAAGAGAAGAAATATTTTTACTAAACAAGCTCTCAGACATTAAAATGTTTAATTAAGTGATAGGTTACAGGTTAAAATAAAGCACGGAATTAGTAGTATCTGATTTCAAACTCAGATAAGCTTTACAGAACTAACCCGTGATGGTAGTGGACATTTTAACTTACAACTTGCTGACATGTTCGTTAGCAAACGTCTAATGTTTTCACACAATATTCATATTCTGCGAATAAATCAATGCTTCTGAACCTAGCAACCATAAAGCTGTGAGGCTATTTATGTAGTATTTCATCTAAGTAGGATATACAGCAGATTAAGAGCTAAAATTGTTTACTTGTTCGATGATATAGTCCTGCAATAGAAAATTAGATCTCACACCGCCCTTTTAATTACAAAAATCACCAGTTTTGTTTTGTTATCTGTTATGAGAATGTGAGATTAATTTTTTTGTAATTTTGTACAAATAAAATACTCCCCTCTGCAATGTATATTCGTTACCGGATAAAATCACCTGCTCATCACTAAGCATGAAATTTTTATACACGGTGAACCTAAGTAATGTCATTAATTTAAGGGGGCTATTCTTTGAGATATTTGAAATAAAAAAGTTAAATGCAATTTTGCTCGTTTGTACTTCCTTTTCGAGATAAGAATTGTTTTATGTGAAACATTTCAGAGCTTATTTCGGGAAAGCCATTGATTTAATTCCCAATATGCTTAATCAGTTTAAGAGAGCAGTGTATTATGATAATAAATTATTAAAAGAATTTTAGTTTTGTCCTCTTATTGTGCAGAAATTTGATCTAAACAATTAACTTCTCGTTCTTCAAAGGAATTTGAAATAGTTACATTTGTTCGGATTAAATTTCTGCACATTTAAAGGACAAAACTGAAGTTCTTTCAGTCATTTATTACCATAATATAATGCTGTCTTAAACTGACTGAGAATAGTGGCAATTAAATCAATGGCTTTCCCAAAACACGCTATGTAATTTTTTATATAAAACAATTTTTATCTCGAAAAGGAAGCATAAGCGAAGAAAATTGTAGTTAACATTTTTGTTCCAAATATCTCAAAGAATAGCCCCGTAAATTAATGACATTACTCAGGTTCATCCTATATATATACATACATTCTAACTTTCAGATTTTTTGACAGCAGACTAGATGATAAAAGCTTCTCAACCGAATAATAACACGCATTTCCCATATTCGATTATTATTATTATTATTATTATTATTATTATTATTATTATTATTACTATTATTATTATTATTATTATTTACTTACGTATTCATTTGTCTGTCTATTTATTTGTCTGTCTGTCTGTCTATCTACATACCTATTTATTTATGTAGTTGAGGCCATCCGTTCCACACTACCAGAAGTAATATCATAATAAAAGGAAATCAAACTATAAACTATGTAAAACCACACGGAAATATATGAAGACTAGTCACAAAAACTTTAAATGAATGATTAGCTATAATAATTGAAGAGTCCACTGCAAGAATGATGGATGTCATTTGGAATACATTTTGCAGGAGAAGCAATTGAAAGTTTGAAATGCTAAGCGCCCAATGCTTAACTGAGATTTTCCGATCATTACTGGACAATGACTATCAGTGTTAATTCCATATAACTCTCTATGTACATTCTATGTGTCTTAAGCTAGGCATTGACAGTCTTGGTTCATTTTCGGCAAGAAAGTGACATCCATCGTTCTTGCAGTGGACTCTTCAATTATATTCTAGTTAATTAAAAAAAAAGACTACGTTATTAACGAAAAAAAGACACTTTCCATTTTAAATCTACAGCAAAACACAAATCAACACGTCTAGCAATACTTCAGAAATGAGACAAAAATTTCCAATTTGATTTTGTATTGCGATATTGTCAGGCAATCCCTGACGTCATTAGGTAAATACCGTAATTTCAGAGGCGAGGTATTTCTACAGTGTAGGTGGATGAGTATCAAGATGTTCTGTGATGAGGAATAGAAAGAAGTGCTTGTAGCCTGTTTCGAATAGCTTTAAGAAATTGATGTCCGAAAGTAGTCTTAGATTATGGCCCTTTCGGAAGACGATTTATTGGAAGACCCTTAGAAAGACGTAATGATATTACACATACCACAAGGGGTCACTTCTAGGACCAAAGTTTGAACTGGAGGTGGTTGATGTTGAAGACGAATTTTGTGTGTAGTATAGTACTACGTAGTATTGAGACTACTAATATTTTTTGTTTACTAGGGGTGAGAATTTTTGTTACTGTTGCAAAATATGTTCAATGGTGTTCAATATAACACAAATTCTGTAGAACTCGAAACAGAGAGGAATATATAACATGATCCCAAGAATGTCATTCATTCATTCATTCATTCATAGTGTTCTGTCCAAGGGCAGATCTTTCATTGCATTCTCAAGCCTTCCCTATTTTCTGTCTTCCTCTTAGTCTCCTTATATGATCCATATATCTCAATGTCGTCTATCATCTGATATCTTCTTATGCCCCGAACCATTTTCCCATTCACCATTCCCTCCAGTGTATCATTCAGTACGCAGTTTCTTCTCAGCCAGTGATCCAACAAGTTCCTTTTCCTCTTCCTGATCAGTTTCAGCATCATTCTTTCTTCATTCACTCTTTCCAACACAGCTTCGTTTCTTATTCTGTCTGTCCATTTAACACGTTCCATTCTTCTCCATATCCACATTTCAAACTCTTCTAGTCGTTTCTCTTCACTTCATAGTAATGTCCATGTTTCTGCCCCATTCAATTCTGCACTCCACACAAAGCACTTCACTAGTCTCTTCCTTAGTTCTTTCTCCAGAGATCCGCAGAAAATGCTCCTTTTTCTATTAAAAGCTTCTTTGTCATTGCTATCCTCCTTTTGACTTCTTGTTAGCAGCTCATGTTATTGCTTATAGTACACCCCAAGTATCTGAAGCTGTCCACTTGCTCTACTGCCTCATTTAGAATTCGCAAGTCTATCTTCTGTATTTTTCTTCCTATGACTATGGTCTTCGTCTTGTTTGCATTTATCTTCATCCCATACTGCTCACAGCTGTCATTTAGCTCCAGTAGCATATCCCTTAGTATCGTCTCCTCTTCTAACAACTGCTAACAACGCCATACCATCAGCAAATCTTATGCACTTCGTTTTTCTTCCTCCTACTATCACTCCTCTCATGTTCTGAAAACAGTTCTTTACTAAATCTTCCAAGTAGATGTTGAACAGTGTAGGTGATAAAGGACATCCTTGTCGTACTCCTCTCCCTATTTCACTTCCTTCTGGTATTTCTTCTCCTATCCTGACTTTGACTCGTTGTTTCATATAAAGGTTACTGAACAGTCTCCTCTCTCTCCGCGCCAATTTTCTTTAGGATCCCCATCAGTTTATTCCAATCCACTCCGTCAAACGGCCAAGAATGCAATAAAGTGTAAAGTATAATCCAACGTTGAAACGTAAAGGAAGGAAAAAAACAAGAAAGCAAGAACGCAAGAAAGAGAGAAAGAAAGAAAGAAACAAACAAACAAAATAAAAAAAAAATATTACCGAAAAAGCATGTATTCTATTTTCAAAAATTATTGAGGAACCTACTCTATTTAGAAGAAATCATTGAAGAAACAAACAAATGGTATGTCGAAAACATTTTCTTTGTAAAGATTCTGAAAGCGTGTGTTTACGCAAAAATTTGGAAATAAATTCTTTGTAACATCATAACAGGCTATTTTCTCTTACAATTTCTGCAATGAGACAGCAAAAATCAATCCAGTAATACCTTCCGCATTATTATAAATCACCTTCATTCAAAATGTATTAGAAATGTCACACGTGCGGTTTTAGAATTTAGTTTGCTGCAGATAAGATTCTTTGTGACTTGACAAAGTGATTGAGTACCACAATAAATCTATAATTTTATTTATTGATAATTGTCTAATATATTGCAAATACCTTAATATATGTGGTCGTAAATTATATAACATTTTATCTAAAATTTATCGTTTCCTTTTCCTGCACGCAATGAATACAGGCACTTTATTACGGTCCTCATATAGTTCCTTGCGAACAAGTGTTACAAGACATTAACAAACCTTCTTTAACTTTAATAGTTACTCATATTTAATCAATTGCAATAAATAATCTATTATGATCCTAATGTCATCTACTTTCCATTAATATAATCTTGTACCCATTACTTCAATAATGTTTTAATTATCCGGGCCTATACAGGATGCTTTACGAGGATTTACCGTCACTTACGGAGTTATTTCCGAAGACATTCTGAGGAAAAAATGTCGTATAAACATTTGTCCTAATTTCAATATTTTCAAAGTTACATCAGTCTGAAGTTATTAATAAAATATCTTTTTTCTTTAGTTGTAAGAGTAAAAAAATATTACAAATAGAGAATGAACTATTCACAATATCATTTCTGTAATTGGCTAGTGTTCTGAAGCTAAAAATGTATTGTTAATAGTTATGCACAGATTTTATTTTTTAATTTTTAATTAAAGAAGACATAATTCTTAAGCACTTATGAAAAAAATTGTTACAAATCATATGACTTTAGGAATTTGGCTAATTTAAATATTGTGATCGCGATATAACTTTTATCGTCAAACAAATTGTAATTTAATTTATTTATTGTTTCTTTATGTTGTCATTCATGTATCCACTGCTAATTTATAAACTGTGATCGCGATATGACATTTATTGTCAAACAAATTGAAATTTAATTTATTTTTTTTATAATGTAATTTACCTATCCATTGGTAATTTAAATATTGTGATCGCCATATGACTTTTATTATCAAACAAATTGTAATTCAATCTATTCATTGTTTCTTTATGTCGTAATTCACCTATCCATTGCTAATTTAAGTATTGTGATTGCGATATGACTTTTATCGTCAAACAAATTGTAATTCAATCTATTCATTGTTACTTTATGTCGTAATTCACTTATCCATTGCTAATTTAAATATTGTGATCGCGATATGACTTTTATCAACAAACAAACTGTAATTTAATCTATTTGTTGTTTCTTTATGTTGTAATTTAGCTACCCATTGCTAATTTGTGTATTGTGATCACGATGACTTTTATTGTTAAACAAATTGTTATTCAATCTCTTTGTTGTTCCTTTTTGTTTGTAATTCATCTATTCACTGCTAATAACTTTTATCGTCAAAAATTATAATTTAATCTTAATTCATCTATCCATTGGTAATTTAAATATTGTGATCGCCATATGACTTTTATCCCCAAACAAATTGTAATTCAATCTATTCATTATTTCTTTATGTCGTAATTCACCTATCCATTGCTAATTTAAGTATTGTGATCGCGATATGACTTTTATCGTCAAACAAATTGTAATTCAATCTATTCATTGTTTCTTTATGTCGTAATTCACCTATCCATTGCTAATTTAAGTATTGTGATCGCGATATGACTTTTATCGTCAAACAAATTGTAATTCAATCTATTCATTATTTCTTTATGTCGTAATTCACCTATCCATTGCTAATTTAAGTATTGTGATCGCGATATGACTTTTATCGTCAAACAAATTGTAATTCAATCTATTCATTGTTTCTTTATGTCGCAATTCACCTATCCATTGCTAATTTAAATATTGTGATCGCGATATGACTTTCATCGTCAAACAAATTGTAATCTAATCTATTTATTGTTTCTTTATGTCGTAATTCACCTATCCATTGCTGATTTAAATAATGTGATCGCGATATGACTTTTATCGTCAAATGAATTCTAATTTAATCTATTTATTGTTTCTTTATGTCGTAATTCACCTACCCATTGATAATTTAAATATTGTCATCGAGATATGACTTTTATCGTCAAACAAATTGTAATTCAATTTATTTATGGTTTCTTTATGTCATAATTCACCCATCCATTGATAATTTAAATATTGTGATCGCGATATGATTTTTATCGTCAAACAAATTGTAATTCAATCTATTTATTGTTTCTTTGTCTTAATTCACCTATCCAGTGATAATTTAAATATTGTGATCGCCATATGAACTGTATCATCAAACAAATTGTAATTGAATCTAATTATTGTTTCTTTATGTCGTAATTCACCTATCCATTGCTAATTTAAGTACTGTGATCGCGATATTACTTTTACAGTCAAACAAATTGTAATTTAATCTATTTATTGTTTCTTTATGCCGTAATTCATCTACAATTGCTAATTTAAATATTGTGATCGCGATATGACTTTTATCGTCAAACAAATTGTAATTTAAACTATTTATTGTTTCTTTATGTCGTAATTCATTTATCCACTGCTAATTTATGTACTGTAATCGCGATATGACATTTATCGTCAAAGAAATTTTAATTTAACTTACTTATTCTTTTCTTTATGTTGTAATTCATCTATCCATTGCTAATTTATGTATTATGATCGCGATGTGACTTTTATCGTCAAACAAATTGTAATTTAATTTAATTATTCTTTTCTTTATGTTGTAATTCATCTATCCTTTGCTGATTTATGTATTGTGATCGCGATGTGACTTTTATTGTTAGATTGTAATTTAATCTTTATTGTTTCATTATGTTGCAATTCGTCGATCCATTGCTAATTTATCTATTGTGATCGTGATATGACTAACTGTTAAATAAACAAAAAAAATAAATAAACTGACATTTAAAAAATGTATACACGATAAAATATGGAAATTTATTTTACAAGGAAATTGCAATATTTCCTCTGCTCTTTAACTAATGGTTTACAACACAGCAGGACTGCAATACAATGCTATAAGTCACAAAAGACAATTACAAGTTGGAAATCAGTTGCATGAAGTGCAGACATTGGGATTTGGACAGCATTAGCGAAGTAGACTTGGAAGTCACAAATCCCGCAGTGCATATCAGCTGTCAATATAATTGATAGGGCTTCAGTATGATGAGGTCTCAACTGTACTTGTACCTACATAGAGAACAAAGAGAAGAGAGGAGAGTGACAGAGCGGGAGATGGAGGGAGGGGGTGTTGGAGCTGTAATGTGAATATCGAAATGGTGTCAACACCTGTCAACAATTGCACTGCGGTTTTGTTGGTTAACCTAGGAACCCCATTGTGTATTCGCTGCGTAGAACCATGGTTAAGCTTCACTCCGTGCTGTATTCACCCCCACCCCCTATTGCAATAAGGGTGGAAGAGAGGGGAGGGGGAGGCAGTTCAAATGGTCGGAAACGCTTTGAAAATCTCATGCAATGACCATCGGTAGGGTTAACTGGCTGTGTGGAGATCTGGCCGCGAATTTTAGCGTATTGATGATCAATTTAAGTCTATCGGCTGACAATTTAAAACGAACCGCAAATATTAATCAATGGTTAGGTAATAATGCTCACCCCATTTGCAAATTTTTTTTTATATTCTCATCAGCCGTGTTAAAAAATCAGTGTTTTATACGCAGCAGTTGTTTTCGGACTCTGCACTTCTATTACATCACGTAAGCAAATAAAATATAAATGAATCGCCGTTGTTAGTCAATTGTTTATACGAAATGTGTGTCCGTTCGTGTAGAAGCGTTGTGTAAAATTTGTAAAATGTGTCTGTTATTAGGTAAATGAGTTACGTGTTGTTTATAAGCGGAAAGTTATTGTTTTATCGAATTACACCGTACTTTAGCTCTGTATTGCTTTATTTGCTATGGAATCTATCTAAAACAAATAAAAAGGGCGTTTTTATTGTTAAGTACATATAATTGTTTTGCAAAACACATTTTAAGTTAAAATCAACAAGCTAAAAACAAAATTACACTGATTTGTAAAAGTTGTTAAAAAGTTTACACTTAAATGATTGTGAATTAGTTTGTTATGCTTCAGACGTTCTGTATATTTTTTCACAAACAAATAAATCCGTTGTTCAGTGCAAAAGGGGCGGAATAAAAAAATTTGTCGAAGGTGTGATAGTCTTGGAATTTCTCAGTACATTTAAACGTTTTATTTATAATTTGAATCCTTAAGAAAGACAACAAAAATTTAAAGGAAAACGACAAGTTTTCTGTAAGTTTTTTTAACCATACGGTCTGTAAGGTAAATAAGCTAAGAAATACGACCTAGATCCTCCCACCGACATCTTTGTCTTCCCCTATATCTGTAGGGTCTTGGTCTATATTCTGAAGTTAATTTTGAAAGTTTGTCTTTTCCATTCTTTCTACATGCTTCTTACACTCTTCTTAATTTTGGTTGTTTTCAGTTAAACAAGGGTTTTGTCATTTTTCTCAGGCAGTTACATTAGTTTTTTGTTTCAATATCGTTACGCCTTATAGTGATCTCAAAAAGCATATCTGAACTGCTTCCAGTTTCTGTGAATTGCTTTTGTTTAAAAACAAGATTTATCTGCCATAACTTAGTTCTGCGTTCGACGTAATATTGTAGGCTACAATCTCTTAATTTTGTATGCAGTGTCATCTGTTTGCTCAAACGTCTTCTGATAGTTCTAATTAGTAATTTTATATATTGATCAGTTTCATGTCCTGCAAATAAATATTCTTATTATGCGAATCCAGCTACTTCTTCTAATATTTTTCCATCTCTTATGTATTTATTTATTTATTTATTTATTTATTTTTTATTTATTTATTTATTTATTTATTTATTTGGTTTTTGTTTATTTATCTACTTAATTCACTTTATTTTTACTTACTTATTTACTAATATATTTATTTATTTATTTATTTATCTATCTTTATTTTAAATTATTTATTTACATATGGTGAATCGTTTTACACAACGCAGAACTGCACACATTGTATTCTTCACCTGACATAATTAGGAACATTAAATCCAGACGTTTGAGATGGGCAGGGCATGTAGCACATATATGCAAATCCAGAAATTCATATAGGAGGGAAAAAGACCTTTGGGAATGTCGAGACGTAGATGGGAGGATAATATTAAAATGGATTTGAGGGAGATGGGCTATGATGATATAGAGTGGATTAATCTTGCACAGGATAGGGACCGATGGCGGGCTTATGTGAGGGGGGAAATGAACCTGCGGATTCCTTAAAAGCCATTTGTAAGTAAGTACAGTATGGTGAATCGTAAGTGTTAGTAATTTTAGGAGATTATTCTTTGAAGTATTTCAAGAGATAAGTTTAATACAAGTTTGCTCGTTTTTCTTTCTTTTCGAGAAACAAAATTGTTTTCTGCGAGATCGTGCGTATTTGCTTGTTTTCCGCACAGAACCAATACGCAGTAAGTGTGAAATACCACATTCAGTATTCCCAACCTAACACACACAACAATTTCCCTCTTCTTACCGCTTAAGCGCGACATTCATTTTACTGCTTTAGGCTTTTAACATATTATTTTTAGGGACGTTTAACATAGTAATAATTATAAATAGGAAACTTACCACTGCAATTTCACCTAAATTGCAATGTTAATTATTGCTTTTAAATATTTGCAAAAATTAAGTAAAGTCTACTACTCCACGAAACTTATTGCATTCCTGATAGCCTACAAGTAACCTTAAGGAAGCCGTGAAAAAATCAACAAGATTCCAGATGCCGATGTTATTACTGCAATATGTTATACAAATAATATTGTTAAAATATTAAAATGAAAAATAAATCATTACATAACCTTACAGTTTGTTTTAACTTCGCATTTATAGACTGGGGGAAAAAAAGACAGACGTATATCACGGCCTGCTGGAGTATAGTAAACACAGAAAACATTTTATAGCAACAATGTTGAAGAAAGATATTTTGGTTTTCCGAAGTTGCCGTCATCAAACAGAAACCAACATGGAGATTTCATTGCAACTAATTAGAAATTCGTCTTTCAGGCATGTAATAAACGATCTTCGCACAAAATAATGTACGATACACGAGCGGTATGTTTGTTTTCATGTTCACTGAAATTAAAAAAGCTCAACTACGTTTCGCTTTTTCAATCTTTTCCTCGACCATGAAAACGTCAACATACTGCTCTTGTAACGCATATTACTATTACCTTCTATTACACATTTCATAGCGTGTTTTGAGAAACCCTTTGATTTAATTCCCAATATGTTCAGTCAATTTAAGAGAGCCGAGTAGCCTATTGTGATAATAATATAAGATAATAATTGAAGTTATTGTGATCGAGTTTAATAATTTAATTTATGTATGATTATTATTATTATTATTATTATTATTATTATTATTATTATCATCAATAATAATATTAATTACATAATTATTTTATTAGTGTTGTGAAGATAAAAAGAATTGTCATTGTATTATATTATTTATGTATTATATTGTATTGTTTTGTAGTATTGTATTGCTTTGAATTGTATTGTATTGTATTAATTATGTCATATTCATAGCAATGAAGTCATTTTCTATCATACTGGTTGAGTGGAAGAGAAGGCCGAATGGCCTTAACTCTGCCAGTTAAAATAAACCATTATTATTATTATTATTATTATTATTATTATTATTATTATTATTACTATTATTATTAAACGATTGGAAGAATTTTGTTTTGAACTTCAAATTGCCAGAAATTTGATCCGAACAAATGTAACATTTTAAAATTTCTTTAGAGAACTAAAAGTTACTTTTGTTCAGATCAAATTTCTAAACATTTAAAGGACAAAACCAAAATTCTTTCAACCATTCATTAACATAATACATTGCTCTTTTACATTGACTGAGAAATATGGGAATTAAATCAATGGCTTTCTCAAAACGTGCTATGAAATGTTTCATATAAAACAATTTTTTGTCGAAAGGCAAGCAAAAACGAGCAAAATTATATTAAAATTTTGTTGGAAATATCTCAAAGAAAAACTGCTTGAAATGAATGATATTACTTATTATCCACCATCAATATTAATTTATTTTTATTAATTCACAATTTACTTATTTATTCGTTTATTTATTGATTAACTGATTTATTTATGATTAACGGATTTATTTATTTATTTATTTATTATTTATTTATTTATTTATTTATTCATTTATTTATTTATTTTTCTATTTTTCTATTTATTTATCTATTTATTCATTTATTTATTTATCTATTTATTCTAACAAAGTTAAGGCATAAGGTCTTCTCTTTCACACAACCAGTGTCATAATTATGTATACAAATGATAGTCCTAACAGCAATAATATTAAAGAATAATACTTGGATATAAAATCATTATATAGTATGTTAATGAGCTTACATAAATGATATGTTAACTAAACGTGAGAGTTTCATTGTAAATTTATATAAATTATATAAGGAACAAGTTACAATGAAATCTGCAGCTTAATTTAAAAGTAGGACTGTAGCACTACAACTTCAGAATTAATAGAAAATCTAGGTATATCATAATTCTACTCGATAGTAGGCCTAAATTACTTTATACATAACACACAGAATAACCTGTAACACTGGCTAACACGAAGCAATTCCAGATAGAAATATCTGAATTTTTATTGTTAGTTTAAACAAATTAACCATTCGGCAATCCCTGACATGACAAGGTAAGGAGTTCCATGGCGACAAACTGACACGGTGAAAGGGAATGAATAGACAGAAAGAGGTATGGTGACGAGGAATGGATGATAAAGATTGATGTTGATTCCATAACTTTGTAAGGTATTAAAGCGTAGATGTATAATTTTTCTTGTAGTTGTATTCTATTTCTGGTGGTGTGGAAGAGAGGGCATGATGGCTTTAACTCCACCAGAGTAAATGAATGAATGAATGAATGAATGAATGAATGAATGAATAAATAAATAAATAAATAAATAAATAAATAAATAAATAAACAAACAAACAAACAAGTAAATAAATTAACAAACAAATAAATAAATGAATAAATAAATAAGTAAATAAATAATTAAATAAATAAATAACTGAATAGATAAATAACTAAATAAATATGTAAATAAATAAATAAATATATATATAAATAACTAAATAAATAAATAAATAACGAAATAAATAAATAAATAAGTAAATAAATAAATAATTCAATAAGTAAATAACTAAATAAATAAGTAAATAACTAAATAAATAAGTAAATAACTAAATAAGTAAATAAATAAATAACTAAATGAATAAATAACTAAATAAATAAATAACTAAATAAATAAATAAGTATGTAAATAAATAAATAAGTAAATAAATAAAAATAAATAAATAAAGCGAGTTATCAGATACTTTGGATTAGAAGTGTGTAATATTCTAAACGGAACAGATAAAGACTATATTGTCCGCTCCTTTAGGCGGAACCATGAATGGCGTTATATGGTCAAATCTACGAGAATTTCAGATGAAGTGGACACACACATTATGAACACGTTGTAGTCTCTGAGTTAAAGTGGCAGTTATGTTTGTAACGGAAAACTGGTAGTAATCAAAATGGGGCATCACTACCGATTGAATAATATTTATTTTTATGAAGACAAGCAGACAACTGCGCAAATGTTTTAGAAATGTAAAGAATGAGTAACTTAAATACTTTCTTAAAGATAAGAGTTCCTTGACTGTTCCAATTTATGTCTCTGTCCATTAATAAGACCTCACGGGCAAAAATAACTCAGTACTTGATTCTACTGCTTTGAATCGGAATCTGTATTTGAATTTTCTGTATAACGTCAGGTTTTTCTGAAAAATAAAAATAAAAATGAAAAATCGTCAAAATTGGAGAAATTAACAATTGTTTTAAATATTTTAATGACATTATTTCGTTTATATGACGTCATTCAATTTTCGGCCAATGAAGTGTAATGAAATTTTCAATTCCAACCAATCAAAGTCATACATCGCGATAATTTCTGCAGCTCGATTTATCACTATTAATTTATAGCATGGTCGTTATTTAGTTTAGTCAGTGTCGCCAATTGTTTCCACGTAAAACGATGAGCATGAATCCATTGTACTAAATAAAGTGCGAAATCCTACTTCCACATTTACATCTTCATCTTCTAATTCCATGTCCATTGTATGTAAATAAAATGACACTCCTTTATAACAATTGTTCATTTAATTAATGTATTAATCAGGTTATTTGTAATTGTACTGTAAAATGTTTAAATTGAATTATGATTTCAGCAGATAATGAAAACTTATTTCTGTTATAACAAGAGAAAAGCGCAATACATGTAATTAACATTTTTGAAGCTGTATTTCGCTTTTCTCGATTGGCATTACTGAATAACATTCAATTTCTTTATTGCATTAATCGTTTTTCATACATTTCAATGTCATAACTTTCCAACTGGATGGATACATTGGAATATTCTGTTGGATAACAAAATTCCTCTGTATGTATAGGATATGAAATTATTTTATTTTGGAGTAAAAACAATACAGTGCAATCAGAAATACAATTTTATTTCCTGGATGTCATAGGTTGAAGTAGGAAGTTCGCAAGGTACATTTCTTTTGTTTTATATTCAATATATACACCAAAAGAACAAATACACCTTCTTAAATGAGTTGTAAAATTGTGAGAAGACGAGCAAAGAATTTTGAAAGGTTCTTTATATTCAACATCTTCAGCTCAAAAGAAAGCAAGACGAAATGAACATCGAACATTTGGGTCCAGGAAACAGATAAAAAAAAAGATGTTGTAGAAAGAGTTTCGACGAGCAATTTAATTAAGATCTGGGATGACAAATAATATTAAAAGACAAAAGAGGAGCAAAGGAACCTCATTCATTGCACAATGAAAAGAATGGAGAGGGGGTAAAGGTAAAAAAAAGAGCAATGACAAGGAAGGACGAGATGCAGGAAACTAGAGACAACATGGCGACCAACCGCAAAAATTACCCGGTGAAAAAAAAAGAGAGAACTCCAGTAGAGGCAGAATGAGAAATCAGATGAAACGCCATTGGAGGACATGTAAAAAAAAAGAACAAATTAAAAAAGAATAAGAAAACCTGAAATAAGAAAAGAATGAGATGTATAATTGAAATAATATTAATGTCTGTGAACCGCTCCCGTTGGGAATAAAATGAAGACGAACAAAAACCTTCTGTAGAAGGAAATACAAACGGAATATCTCATTTTAACATGAAATATATGTAATGAAGCGAATATGACAACGGTTATATGAATTGATTTGCTAGGAATGATAAACAAAAGAGAAAAGATAATCGTTAGTCTTTTGTTTCACAGATTTCAATTGTTGTAATAGAGCGGTGATATAAACTGATTTGTTGCGAATAATAAACAAAAGAGAATAGATAATCGTTAGTCTTTTGTTTCACAGATTTCAACTATTCTCTGTACTAAGAGCATAATAATGTTTTCCTCCCCAAATAGATGCAGAGAAAATTCCATCTCTGAGTCTTAAATTTCCTCTTTTTTTTTTTTCCGTTGTTGGTAACTCTATAGCATCTATTAGATGCTTTATGGTTGTGCTAACAGATGGAGTTACTTGTCAACAATGTGACGCTGAAACGTGTGTTCAGGTTACTGCCCAGCGACAGTCCTGATGTATTTATTTGTGATGATTGGTTAATATTAACCCGGTACACTCACAATCACACTCTCAGACAAATTTCCAGACTGTAGACGCCCAGGGAATTCTTCTTCAACATTTGCTCTTAGAATCGAAATACATAGGCATTGTGAATTTAATTTTGAACGACAAATTTATTATTATGAGATATTAAAATACATGATCAAATAATTCGTAAATTATTTTCAGGTAAATATCATATAGTTGCTTTAAAACAAATTAATAAACAAAAGAAAGTGAAATTTGCTGTTTTTTGTAACACGGCAATAAAAATGTAAGAAGATGTCAAGAAGGATAAAAAAGAGGCCAACAACAAAGCAAAAAAAAAAAAAAAGACAATCACGGAAATGACACGAATAGAAAAGACAAGAGTTGAAAAAGAGACCGAAGATGAAGACGACGAAGAAGAAAAAAGTAATTAACTCCAAGGAATAATTAACGGAGAGTCAGAAACCCAAGAGGGATGGAGTGGTACACTAAGGGTGCTGCTGCTGCCCTCTAGTATAGATTCACTCAAACATTTCAGCGTCATCTTTATTAGCAATCAGAAGTAAGAGACAACGGATGTCTACAGGAGGCAGTGGAAGGACAGACTTGAAGAGTCTTTCATACAGGAGGTCATGGAAAAAGAAAGGGAGGGCAAGTCAAGGAGACAATGAACAAGAAAAGACGGGAGCATGTCATTTCAGAAGGTTTGTGTAAATACGAACAAGCATAGGCTCCCCCCCCTCCCTACAATTACGACCTTTTGCATCCATGGACTTCCTCTTCCCCCTCTGTCGTCTCTACCGAACTTCTTCACAATCCACTTGTCTTCTACCCCTTTGCCTGAATACCTCCTCCTCTTTGGCACAGCTTCCAAACTCAAGAGCATTTTAATTAATAGTGGTATCCCCCCCCTCTCCTAGAGTTCTATAGATAGATTTCTCATAAGTATTCTTGTTGGTTTCTTTCTCCATCTCCACCTCTTTTTTTTTTAGTACTTTTCTTGTACAATTCAGAGAAGATTCAATGGTAAATTAAGAATTGGATAGGTGGTGAAAGGGCAAAGGGGTTAATTTGGTCTCAATAAAACATCGGTGGCAATTTGTAAGACAGTGTTGATATATTGTACGAAGGATCTAGATGAACGAGCTTGCGTCTGAGAAGTTAATGTAAAAAAACTAGGGTGTTTCTTTTTTTTTTATTTCCTACTCTAGCTTCTCTCCTCACACAATTGACTTGTTACTCTACCATTGAAAACATGACAAGGAAGTTTTTTCAGTGGGCTTACTTTCAGTCCCAGAGCAGACGTAACAAACGCAAAGTTGCCCTTTTTATTTTTATATTACGGAATTATAAAAATTGCAAATATAGTGCCATTTTTAAAGATCTTTAGACGAGATCGCACTGAATTTTCAATGCATTCTAAAGCAGCATTTTATTCGCATTTAAATTGATGTGTGTTCATTCAGAACCTTAAAAATCCTACATTACAATTTTCAGATTTATAAATAGGCTACCATATTATGTTCTTCGATATAGTGGATCTCATCTCGTTACTGAAATGTCGAAAGTTTGTGAATTTATTGTCTTTATCGAGTTTGTGGCAAACATCTCATTATTATTCCATTCTTTATCATATTTCTTTATTTACCAATTTTTTTTTCCTTTCTTTCCTCTTCACTTATTTCATTCCTTTCTCATATATCCATTCTTCGTTAAGTTTTCTTCTTTTCCTCGTTCTTCCCTAAGTCTCTCTCTCTCCTACTTTCCCTTTTTTCTCTTCACTTGTTCTCTTCCTGTCCTTTCCTTTTCAAATATTGCCATTTCCTTTCTGCTATGTCGAACTTTTCCCATTCTCTTTCCTTTCCTTCCGTTTATCTCCTTTCTTCCCCATTATTTTTCTTCTCACCTCCTTTTTCCCTTTCCATCCCATTTTTGCTTTCTCTCATTCCTTCCTTCTTCCTTTTTAGAACTTCTCTCATTCCACTTTTCTCTCCTCTTCCCCTTCTATCCCAACCTCCCTTTTTCTTCCTTCTTCCCATCCCCTTTTTTCATTCTTCCATTTTCTTCTTCCCTTACTTTCCTTTTTAGACGCTTTCCTAACCTCTTTTACAATCTCCCTTTTACCCTTTCTTTCCCAACCTATTTCTTAGATTCTTTTTCATTCTCTTTTTCTTCCTCCACCTTCCTATTTTCCACCTACCCTTCTCTTCTTTCTTTCCACCCTTCCCTTTATTCTTCCACTTCTCCTTTCTTTACTTTCTGTCTTTTAGGCATTTTCCCATTCTTTTCTCCCCCTTTCTCCCTTACTTTTTATCTTCCTCTCTTTTTCCTTCACTCCTTTATTTTCTTACCCATTCTCTGTTCCTTTCTTCCTCCTTTCCTATTTTTGTCCCTTTATAATCTTCAGACCCTCTCTCATTCTCTTCTCCATCTCTCTCCATTTATTTTCTCTATATCCTTTCCCGTTCTCTTGCTTCTTCCTTTTGTTTCTCTTCCTATTTCTCTTCCTCTTTTCAGGCCCTTTTTCAATTATTTTTAGTAGTAATAATAATAATTATAATAATAATAATAATAATAATAATAATAATAATGATAATAATACCGGTAATAATAATAATAATAATAATAATAATAATAATAATAATAATAATAATAATAATAATAACCATTGTAATGTGTCGTAGTTCCAGTGCAGTGAGTGAGTTGACAGCGAAATGAGTGTAGTGCTGAAAGGTACTTGTGCACATATGAACCTGTCACACTCGTGGGTCTTAGTTCGAACTTTGGGTTAAGATACAAATTAGATTTACTTTAAATGTTATTTTAAGTGATCGTGCTTCATTTAATTTAGGATGTTCCCTGTTATTATTATTATTATTATTATTATTATTATTATTATTATTATTATCATTATTATTATTATTAATTGTATTTTTATTAATTGTGTTTATTAATTGTCATTATTGAGTGTAATTAGTTATCACTGCCACCGGGTATTTACCCATTTGTAGTGTGAATACATACATACATACATACATACATACATACATACATACATACATACATACATACATACATACATACATACATTACATACATACAAACATACTTTTTTTCTTCAATTTTCTTTAGAAACTTTATATTAATCCGTGGCGCTACAGCCCGTGAAAGGCTTAGACCTACCAGCCGGCTGCTGGCTTCACGCCCACATGCCGAAGTAGAGGTGGACGATCATCCAACCAGAATGGAGGTATCGTGTGATTAGCACGATGATCCCTCCAGCCGTTATAGCTGGCATTCGCAACTTTACTATTCTATTTTTCTCTTTCTTCTTCTTTTTATCTTCCTTTTTCGACCCTTTCACATTCTCTTTTCTTTTCTTTCTGCCTACTTTCCTCTCTTTCTCTTCTTTAGACCATTACCCATTCCGTTTTCCTCTCTTCCTACTTCCTTTTCTCTCGTGTTCCCTTCTTTAGACACTTTCCCATTCTCTTTTTCCTTCTTCCCTAGTTCCTTCTTTGTCCCTTTTCTTCTTAAGATCCTTCCCTATTTCTCTTTTCGCTATTCCTTCTTCCATTTCCCTTTCCTCTCTTCTTCATTTTCTGTCCCTTTTTCATTTTCAAAATCTTTCCCATTCTTTTTTACTCCCTTCCTACTTCTTTTTTTCAATCTTCCCGTCCTGTCTTTTTGTTCTTCCTTTCCTCTTTTCATCCTTCCTTTTCTTTTGACCCTCTCCATTCTTTTCATCTTCTTTTCCTTCCTCCATTACTTCTTCCTTTTCTTTCCCTTCTCCCTGTCTTCCCTCTTTGCTCTTCTTTTCCTCCTCTTTGGTCGCTTCTCCATTCTCTTTTCCTTCACTTATTCTCTTCTTTCTTTCCATACTCCCACTCCCACTCTCTCTTCCTCACTCCCAACTCCCCTATCTTATTCTCCCTTTACATTCTTTATTATTAGTCACTTCATTCTTGTTTTTCCATCCGTATTTCCCTGATAATTTTTGTGCCATTTTTTTCTGCCATTGCTTCTCTCTCCCTTTCCATTTCCTTCTCTTCTTTGCTTCTGTTCCTTTCTTTCTTGTTTGTTTATATTTTGTTTTACTGTTCCTCTTCCTTTTCTCTCCGTTCTTTCTCCCCTACTTATTCCTTCAAGTTAATTTCGTTTTATTATCTATCCTGTTTTCGTTCTTTCGTCTTAATTCTCTTCCCTCATTCTTCCGTTATATTCATTTCGTTTTTATTTACTTTCCTTCTTATTTTTCCGAGGACATCTAACGAACCGATCAGAAAATTAAGGCTTCCACTTATTTTCAGTTCACAGTTTTATTAATTCAACAGTTTCCTTTTTTAAAGATCATTCTACGCACCTATTGCTTATATTACAAATATGAAATGAGAACACGCAAAAAAATAATAATAATTGGGACAGGTATAAAAAAAAGACGAACATATTTTTACATCTGTGCGTCTGTCACCGGTGTTGCCAACATCTCTCGACAAACTTTTATTTGTTCAGAATTGCAAACTTAATTATTCAAGTTCTGATATATTCTTTTTTATTTCTTTTAAAAGCATGAGGAGCAGAAGAAAGAGGGGGAAAAAAATGTTAATACATCTCTGGGTGGCAGACAGACAGATGGTTTCATTACCGACAGAGACTTTCGCTCTTACCCATCTCATCCCGGGCTTAATCAATGTTGAATCTATCTGCAGCAGACCCGACACTGCCAGCAATTAAATTATGCAAGTCACTTGCCAGCACAAATTTTGGATTGCGCTAATTTCGAACCGCATCTACAGTACAGTTGTAATACTGTGAGGAGGGGGGAGCAACGAAATTGCTCTTAATACAACAGGAGAGGCAGCTGAACTTTAGTCACAAAATTGGTCTAACAAGACGTCAAAATTGTAGCGAAATCTAGCCCCCAACCAACCAAGCTAGTCAGTCAAATTCGTCGACACAATTCGTGAAGACCCTGTCACACGATCAGACAAGGAGGACGTGCACGGGATTCGATTGGATGAGGTGAGACGAAATTGAATATATAGTTAAGTCACTTGGGATAAAGTAAGGTGAACTACAAAGCATTACGTCCGATCAAACTTTGTGATTTGATAGCGTACAATAGTTTGAAGTGGACGATGTGTAATGGGAGAGTAGACTGGAATAGAGAGGGGAGAGACTGAATTGAATTGGGTAGAAGAATTCAGAGTTTGATGGAAATAAACAGGATGACCGCAGTTATGAATGGGTGATAATCACTGGAACAGAATTGGCTGGGTTCAATGGAAATGGATGAAACTGGATAGGTCAGAGTTGGATGGGAATATATGAAATAGGATCGGTTAGGTTTGAATGGAAATGAATGAAATTGGATTGATTAGAGTGGATAGAAATGCAAGAAATAGGATTCGTTAGGGTTGAATGAAAGGGATGAAAAGAAATTTAGCTTGAATATAAATAAAATGAAATTGGATTGGTTAGGGTTGGATGGAAATGGTTGAAATATACTAGTAATTGGTTAAGGTTGGATGGAAATGGATGAAACCAGATTGATTAGGATTCGGTAAAAATGGTTGAAATATAATTCGTTAAGTTGGATTAAAATGGATGAAATTTATTTCATTAGGTTTGGGTGAAAATGGTTGAAATAGGAATTGGTTAGAGTTGAATGGAAATTGAATAAATCTGACTGATTAGGTTTGTGTGAAAATGCATAAAACCGTAGTGGTTAAGATGTTAATTGATGATATGGGATTGGCTAGGCTACGATGAAAATGAAGAAATGAGATTGATCTGGTTTGAATGAAAATAAAATGAAATTGAATTCGTTTTGGATGGAAATGAATGAAATTAGATTGATTAGAGTTGAGTGGAAATGGTTAAATAGGATCGGTTAATGTAGGATTGAAATGGATGAAATTGGACTAATGAGAGTTGGTATTAAACGAGAAAAATTCGATCCAGCGCCGGGAATCGAACCCGGGTCCTTGGTTCTACCAACCATTGAGCTACGCTGAAGTTCAATCCAGAGCACTGGACCGAAGGGAAAAACACTGGAGAAGAGGGATTTGATCCTCTGCTGTGGATTGAACTTCGGCGTAGCTCATGGTTAGAGCGCTTGGTAAGTAGTACTCGGGTCGATCCCCGGCGCCGGAGCGAATTTTTCTCCTCTAATCCAATTGTTACCATAACAGATATATTCTGTAGGACTAAAAATTAATCTTTACATAATGAGAGTTGGGTTTAAATTGTTGAAATAGATTGGTTAAGGTTGGATTTAAATTGATAAAACTGGATGATTAGGCTTTGGTGGAAATGATTGAAATATTATTGGTTAGAATTGAATGGAAATGGATAAAATTCGATTAACTAGGATTTAATAGAAATGGTTGAAATAAGATTGGTCAAGTTTGGATAGAAATTATGAAATAGAATTGGTGAGGCTGGGAAGAATGTGATGAAATGGTATTGATTTGGTTTGAATGGAATTACAATGAAATAGGATTCGTTAAGGTTGAAAGAAAATGATGAAAAGGAATTAATTCAGGTTGGACTGAGTGGATGAAATAGTATTGGTTAAGATTGGATGAAAATTGATAAAATTTCATTGATTACGTTTGAGTGTAAATAGTTGAAATGGGATTTATTAAGATTGGATGGAAATTATGAAATGTAATTGGTTAGGGTTGGATGAATATGTTGAAATGGGATTGATTTGGTTTGAATGGAAGTAAAATGAAGTAAGATTGGTTAGGGTTGAATGAAAATGATGAAAAAGAATTGGTTCAGGTTGGAATGAGAAGATGAAACAGGATTTATATTGTACGAAAGTGGACGGAATAGGATTGGTTAGGGTTGGCTATAATGGATGAAGTTGAATGTTATGGTTTATTTACCGACGCTCGCATCTGCAGAGGTTATATTAGCGTCGCCGGATGTGCCGGAATTTTGTCCCGCAGGAGTTCTTTTACATGCCAGTAAATCTACTGACATGAGCCTGTCGCATTTTAGCACACTTAAATGCCATCGACCTGGCCCGGGATCGAACCCGCAACCTTGGGCATAGAAGACAACCAAGTCAACTGAAGTTGAATAGATTAAGGTTGAATTAGAATAGATAAAATGGGATAAGTTAGGATCGGATGGAAGTGGATGAAATGGAATAGGTTAGGTTTGAGTGGAAATGTATATAGTTGAATAGATTAAAGTTGACTGAAAGATGATTAAATGAGATACATTAGGTTTGGATAGAAATGGATAAAAAGGATCGATTTGAGTTTTACGGAAATTGATGAAATGGGAATGCTTAGGGTTAGATAGAAATTAATGCAATACATTATCGTTAGATAGCAACGGATGGAAAGGTAACCTATAAGGTTGAATAAAATTGGATGGGTTAATTTAGAGCTGGATGGGATTGGATAATACGGCGTGAGATCATAAAATGAAATGGATTTCGATATAAAAATTGAGTGGATTGAATTGAAGTGAAATGGATTGGGATGGAACTGAATGAGATCGGAAGAAATACAATGATATGGGACTGGAAAGCGTGAAATATACACGTAATGGAATGGAATGGGATGGGCGGGTGGAGTGATAATTGAAAGGGTTTAATAGGTGGAATTGAGTAGAATTAGGTGGGTGTGGTAGATGGAATGATTGGTTTACATTTTTAAGACTCAACTTCGGCGATCTTTTTATTATTATTAGTGGATTGTAAGAAACATATGAAGGTGTATGATATATAAAACTTTTAAAATAGTTTTGAATTACATGCTGTAACTTGATATTTGCAGTAAAAATTAAATAAATTCAGTTCTAAACTAACACGGTAGCCTCAAA
This sequence comes from Periplaneta americana, assembly GCF_040183065.1. Taxonomy (NCBI): domain Eukaryota; kingdom Metazoa; phylum Arthropoda; class Insecta; order Blattodea; family Blattidae; genus Periplaneta; species Periplaneta americana. The sequence continues at coordinate 23,466,008 of NC_091122.1, read as the reverse complement.
AATCAGTGCACACTGATGCTGTACCCTCCCAACATTTCTTGACAAGTAGGGAACTCATTACTGGAATAAACTGACATCAAAAATAAAAAACGAAAGACTACCGAATAGCGCAACTTAATCCTCTTGGACAGGAAGTCGAATACGGGTATTAGTATAGAAATTCGAACTCCATTAACAAGGAATTACAGACGTAGAACCAGGGGGAAAAATACGAATAATAGAAAACGTAATGAAGTGAAAGTGTGTACAGAAAAGATTTATCAAGACATTGGAACTTTTTGTGGTAGCGAGTTGCTTATTCTGCTTTAATACGGTTGTCAGTCGTATTTTTAAAGTGGGTTAAAACGGTGAAATTATTTGTTTTTTTAAATTGTAGTAATGGCCGCAATACTGGAAGATTAATATAGATGAACAAGAGGGAGATAAAAGAGAAAGGTGCAAGAAAACCACAACATAGGAGAGAAATGAATTAAAGACGAAGAAAAGAGGAAGATTAAAAATACGAAAATGGAAGTCAGAAGAGAACGGAGAGAAGAGAATAAATGTGTAAGAAAAGAAGGAAATGGGATGAGTAAAATTAGTAATAAAGTAAGAGAGTGAGAATTGCAGTAAAAAGGTGAGGAGATGAAATAAAAGGTGGGTAACAACAAAAGGAAAGGAGAAAAAATAAGACAGGTAAACATTAAATAGGGAAAAGGGAGAAGAGGAGGAAAAGGGAAAGAAATAAAAAAATTGGATCACAAGGGAATAAAGAAGAGCCTACTGATACGAAACTGCACTCAGGGGCGGTTTCGATTCCCACTTGGGCTGACTACATGTTCGAGTTTTTCCGAGGTTTACCCCAAATGTCAGGTAATCACGCGCTTAATCTTCGGCCATACCTCGCCAAAATCCATCTGGCTATCACTAATTCCATCGACAGTAAATAACCTTGTAGTTGATACAACGGCGTTAAAATAGAATAAAAATAAGAAATTAAGAAAAAACGGAAAGTAAAGGAGAAGGAAATGGGACGAGAAAAGAAAGTAAAAAAAAGAGTCAAAACGAATGGAACATGTTAAAAATTGAGAAAACATTAAGAGAAGAAAACAAATTAGGTAAGTGCTTTGTATGGAATGAGGCAATGTATGGGGCAGAAACAAGGATATTACGACCAAGCGAAAAGAAGCGTTTGAAATGTGGATATTGAGAAGAATGGAACGTGTGAAGTGGACAGACAGAATAGGAAATGAAGTTGTGTTGGAAAGAGCGGATGAAGAAAGAATGATGCTAAAACTGATCAGGAAGAGGAAAAGGAATTGGTTGAGTCACTGGCTGAGAAGAAACTGCATACTGAAGGATGCACTGGAAGGAACAGTGAACGGGAGAAGAGTTCGGGGTAGAAGAAGATATCAGATGATAGACGACATTAAGATATATGGATCATATGAGGAGGCAAAGAGGAAGGCAGAAAAGACTAGAGAAAGCTGGGTTTGCAGTGGAAGACCTGCCCTTGGGCAGAACACTAAATGAATGTATTCTTAATATACAAACCAAGGGATTTGGTTGTTGATGTTCCTATTAGGGGTTTATTGTTGATAGTTGTGTCTAATGTTTCAGAGATTAAATTTGAAGAATTTGTAAATAGAATTATGTTAGTTTTATTAATGTTTAATGATAGTTTATTGGTTGTAAATCAGTCATAAATTTTAAAGATATTTTTAACCGAAATGCCATAATTATACATAATTAATTATAAATAAAATACAGTATTAATATAAAAATTATAAAAACAATAAAGGAATATACAGGGACATCATTTTATTTTTACTTCAATTTTTATTGTACCTGAGTTTTTTAATGTACTTCACTCCCACCCCTTCTACTAATGAAGTTCAACCGTCCTCCATACAGATCCAAGACCGCATATACAGTCATAGTAGCCTTACGGTCAAAGTAAACAGTACGTTCCAAAAATATGTTCGCGTTTTCCAGTGACGAAAGAGCTTTCAATATTGAATCATTTTCGCACAGGTATTGTAGTCCATTTGCCTACGTCGTATCCCGGTTTCCCCCCACCAGCTTTTATTCGCCAGCTAGTGGCTGGGCTGTCTTTGCTCTTTTCTGAGAACATTAATTTCTGTTAGGAATTTTCGACGTCTACGTAATATTATACCCATACAATTGTTTAAAATAACTTAAATAAAAGGGCCTAGTTAAGTAATTAATTGTCACGTGATTTCCTCCCGTTCTACGACCCTACGACAAACACTTGGACGGACAGTAGATAGCATGTCTGATTAATTTTATCTTTTCGGATGGGGCAGAAGTGAGGATTGAATTTACAGTATGCAAGGTACTCTTTTATAGAGTAGGTACATAATTATTTGAACATGAGTTACTAGTACGAAGGACGAAACTGGTAATTGGGATTAGGTACAATAGTCTATAGTGCGATAATATGCACAAAAGAACTGAATCTTGTATCGAAATGAAAGGCCACCATTTTCAAAAGTGTGTTTAAATATCCATATTATGATTATTTTTTCAATTTAACTTCATTCTCTATATTGTACGCTAATGTGCTGTAGATAGTATAATATACACTGCATAATGAATACGTCCGCATGGACAGCTCAGTTCGTGAGCAAAACACTCATTGCTAATACTGTACTGTATTCTGATTAAACAAAAACCTAACGAAAATGATCAAACTCAAAAGAGCAATATTTCCTAGTTTACGTAAATGGATGAACTACTTTTCTTCCCTCCTATACCTAGTAAAGTGATTTGTTTGTATATTACGCTAGTATCATCGAACTCCAATCGTGGAAAGGGGTAGCAAACGGCGTTGATCCAAAGGCATAGCCAGGTTAATATTAAAAATATTAGTAAAAATAAAATGATGTCCCTGTATGATAAACCTAAAAAATTATATGAACAGAGTATAATATGCTAGTTCAATAGATCTGTTACACGTCTGGCTGCACTCAACATTAGAACAATGTTTTGGTACGAACTTCCTAAGATGTTTATTATGGTGCACATCGTCTTTTTCGAGCAACAGTTCAAGTAAAACTATAAACACTAAAATTATTCGCAACATAAGGGAAACGAATTGCTGCGAAACCTGTAAATCTTGAGCAGCGAAAATATAGCTTACTTCCGTCACACTGATACTTTATCTTCAGTCCTAATCTTAACCTATGCGAACACCTCACGTATCGAAAGGCATTGTCTGCTGGAGACGTCAGACGGCAATATCGAAACAGCTCTGGGTGCTTGTGCTGCCACCTAGAGACTGATTTTCTGCGGTGATGACGTCGAGAAATGCGTGCTTACCTCATGCTTCGCAGCCGGCAGTGTTCTACCGATTCTGAATCTTGAATGTTTCATCAAGGCTTCTGTAATTGGAGGGATTAAATTCCTGACCGACCGACCCGGAGAGGATGGGGGTTGAAGGAATAGCTCAGGGGTGAACGCTGGGAACGGGCTGCAGGTTATAAATTAGCATTCATTTTAAAAACATTCGTCTCTTGACCAGGGCGCGTATCTCAGTGGAATGAACCTACTCTATTTGACGAAGCGGACAGATATTGCGATTGAATAACTACAGACGTGGACAAATTATTAGCAAAATTGGGGATTTTTATTAAATATTTTTACAAACTATGATTCTTCAATTTAGACTACAATTGATATTTTTGCACATTTGCAAATTATTAGCAAAAGTGAAGATTTTTTCGTATATTTTTACAAAATTCGACTCTTCAATTTGGACTACAGGTGACATTTTCGATATTTCCAAATTATTAGCAAAACTGAAGATTTTTACTATATATTTTTACAAAATATGATTCTTCAATTTAGACTACAATTGATATTTTTGCATATTTACAAATTATTAGCAAAAGTGAAGATTTTTTGTATATTTTTACAAAATTCGACTCTTCAATTTGGACTACAGGTGACATTTTGGATATTTCCAAATTATTAGCAAAAATGAAGACTTTTACTATATATTTTTACAAAATATGATTCTTCAATTTAGACCACAATTGATATTTTTGCATATTTACAAATTATTAGCAAAAGTGAAGATTTGATTTAAACATGCATTTTTATTTAATTTCACGAAAACGTAATAGAACACACAAATATTTATTTAAACTGATAATAACTCTTTCCTAGGTATACCTACTGACGTATTTTTTTTCGTAATTTTACTAACGATAGGCTATAAGCAGTATACGCAAATAAAATAATTTTTTTTTTTTTTAGAAAACTATCAAGTTTTGACCCTATGTTGTATGGACATTTTTTGATCCTGTAGACCATCCTCGACGCCTGTGAGAAGGACGGCACTTATACCCCTTACACCCTGTATAATGGGTCAGGTTTAATTTTCGGTGCCGTCGGCCTGGGTAGCTTAGTTGGTATAGCGCTGGCCTTCTATGCTCAAGGTTGCGGGTTCGATCCCGGCCCAGGTCGATGGCATTTAAGGGTGTTTAAATGCGACAGACTCATGTCAGTAGATTTACTGGCATGTAAAAGAACTCCTGCGGGACAAAAAAATTTCCTGCACACCGGCGATGCTGATCTAACCTCTGCAGTTTGCAGCGCCGTTAAATAAACCATAATTCTTTTTTCGGTGCCATAAGTATCCAATCTACAAAATAGCATTGAGAAAATTTACAAGTTACGCTAAAAATATTTCTGACCTAGAAATAGATTCTTATACCTCTTATTTTGTAACTAAGAAAAAAATATATACACCACAGCGATGTGAGGTTTGTATTTGAAATATTAGGTATCTAACTTTTTGACGTACGTATGTCTAGAATAAAAATTTATGTCTCTCAGAAATGGCAGGTTTGAATTGCGACTTTCAATCTTATAAATAATTTTGACAAGTAAACAACTGTGTCATTAATATATAGGCTATGCTAAATGTACTGAACATTTCTAAATACTCCCTAATTATACGTAAATATGGAACAAAGAACAATAAATTATAGCCGAGACATTAATCACTATAACTTTTCCCTTTATATCTATAAAAAGATGTATATCAATATATTTCAATAGTCGTATTTAACATATCTGTATCTTACAAAAATTTTCAACTTTCCTCTGTTTAGGGCAGAGGTGACCAAAACTCGAGCTGCAGTGATTACATGCGACAGACAACCTATGAAGTAAGGAGACGGAGGAAAGGTACTTGGCATGAAAACTACAACCAGTGGTGGTTCCTGTACTAGCATCTTGATCAATCCCGCGGATAAAAATCTCAAGCTTTGCTGTATCAGTAATGTCACTGCTGTCAACAAGAGCCAGTGAATAATATACGATTTTTCTTGCTTCTTTTTTTTTTAACCTTCCTCTTGAATATAATCAGGAATTTTCTAAATTCTTCTCTACATACTTGGTCGAGAAATTTGTAGTTTTTCAAAATTAAAAACTTCTTATGGACAAGTTATTTAAGCTATTTTAATCATTACTCTTCTGAGAAATTCTGTTCTATTAAAAGGCTTTAGAGCACGAGATATTTCAAACCCCATTAGGTAGCTGACTTCCTTACATTTATTTATCTCATCTTTCTCTTCCTGGCTATGATTTAAAACATGGCGTTTAACAGTTCGTCGGCACATAATATTGAATCAGTTTTTCTACAATATTATTATTATTATTATTATTATTATTATTATTAAATGAATAACTAATAAATAGTTACCCTCATCTAAAGATTAAGAACATTAAAATTGAGATAAAACCTAATAATTTTATCCTTCTACGGAGAAGATCTAAAAATATCAATATTCATGCACGAACAGAAGAATTATAGAAACACATACTTAGTTGTCAGTAATAATAATAAATAATAATAATAATAATAATAATAATAACAATACATTATTCAGCATGGCAATTAATGTTTCTATATACTCCTAATTGAACCGTTGAGCGAAGTAAACATATTACATTTTGTCCGACAGAACAACGAAAAAGTTCTTCTTCTCATTCTTTACGAAACCACATCTAATGGCTGGTTCACAATAAACCGGGAACGGAAACGGCAACGAGAACGAGAACGGAAATATTGTTAAAATAAATGTATTTAAATGTGAGGATTCACAATTAACTATTGTGAACGTTCACATTTAAATACATTTATTTTAACATTATTTCCGTTCCCGTTCTCGTTGCCGTTTCCGTTCCCTGTTTATTGTGAACCAGCCTTTACTGCTTGTAGAGACAGAGTTTGTAGAGCGACATGATACCGCCACTGCTTGCCTTCAGTATGTGAATGAAACACACAGCAATGTACAGGAAACTCGTACCCGTTTGAATGTCTGTGATTACACGATGTAATCACGACACCCGCTTTGATCACCGCTGGTTTAGGGCATTGGTCGTCAGCACTCGCTGAAAGAGGTAACGGGTAAGCAGTGCGTCGTAATATGCCCCGTCCTGCAGCAGGAAGAGGGAGAGAGCATGCCCGCCAGCAGCCACGGATGCATCATAGTGCAGTCTCTTAGGCCCGTAACACACTTGCAGAGTTTTCGCCAGCGAGAAATGTATTGCGAGAAAGAGGCGAAGAGCCTTCCTCCACACACTTGGCGAGTTCTCGCTATCACAGATCACATCTCGCTATGATCATCTATGCACTGCCTTCATGCAGAAAGCATTTTTTTTATTACAGTAATCACTCGTTGGGGGAAATATTATAGGTTATGTATTTACGTATATTGTCGTACTTAAATATATAACCTGTAAGTGTATTGTCGTACTTTACAAATTACGTACGAACGTTTTGTTGAATCTGAGTTTTCAGATGATGAGGAAATGGAGTTACATGAATATATTTTGTTCATGAAAAGAAGAAGTAGGCCTAAAATTAAAGCCAGAAATATCTGAAAATCACATTGTATCTTACGAAAATAAGAGCGAGTTTTGGACACTGGTTTCGTTTTGAATGATGATACGTTTAGGCGTTATTTCAGGTTCAATGGACCAAAGTTTTTTTTTTTTTTTTTTGCCATTCATGATATATTGTTTGCTATATTCTGATTAAAATTACGTAAACTGTTAAGACATACAGATACATTATTTCAAATGTTTAATCAATACTATTAAATCTCATCAAAATAAAATATAGCCCTATTTTTTTTTTCAGATAATCTGGTATTTGTTTCCAGATTTCTTCTTTAAGTTAGGTGTTTTTATAGTTTTCATCCCGTGTATCATATAAATAGGTCTACGGGTGACATCGTACAAGTTCGATAAGTTTCTGACTACAATTATCAGCCATCTTTTCTCATTTTCAAATAGAAACAATACAATTCCATCGCCACCTGTGATATCTTTTTCTACATTCAATCGTCATAAAGAGTATAAATGTCAAACATCTTTGATAAATGTGTCTACCGATTCCAGCGAGAAACTCGCGCGAGGTTTTTGCCTCGAGCGAGAAATTTCTTCCAGTGTGTGGACGTCCATTTGAATCCATGTTATCAATTTTTTTAATTTTCTCGCAACACATTTCTCGCTGGCGAAAACTCTGCAAGTGTGTTACGGGCCTTATCCGCGGGTAAGAGACGCTAGCCCTAGGGTACACTGTGTTGATGACCGCTGGTTTAGGGGAAATCCAAAGACGCTCAAGACACCATAGAATTCGTTCAACACTAGCATCTTCACTATGCTTCAGAAAATGGCAAGTGTTTGAAGATGTGCAGTCTTAGAAAAAAGTTTCGTCGCACAGATACTTTGTAAGTACCAGAAAGGAGGCAGTGCATGATCATCATAAAACGAAACAAAACTAATTTTATTACCTCAATTAGTTCTCCTCTTGTGAACCAGGTCGCTCGTCCTCTGATTGTGTGCACTGCCTCCTTTCTGGGACTTGTAAAGTAACTGTGCGACAAAACTTTTTTCTAAGACTGTACATTGTATAACAACAAATGGCTCGAACAGAAAAGTTGTTGCAATTGATACAAAATATCAGAAGACCTGTTGGTTACTAAAACATTATATTATTCCATACCTATTATTTATGCTTTTTAAGTTACTGGAAGTTTTTATGCATCTTAATTTATTATTATTATTATTACTATTATTATTATTATTATTATTATTATTACTATTATTATTATTATTATTATTATTATTATTATTGTCACAATTACATAGTTAATTTGTATAATTGTTGTTAATTTTATTGTATTAATTGTGTCACTATGCTGGACTTTTATTGGCCAATGGCTGTTGTCCAGCACATCAATATATAAAAATAAAAAATGAAATAAAATTGTTATTATTATTATTATTATCATTATTATTGTTAAATTCATTGTTCTTATAATTGTATATTATTCCATATTATTTTTTTAAGTTACTGAAATATTTTATACATCTGAATTTATTATTATTATTATTATTATTATTATTATTATTATTACATAGTTAATTTTGTATAATTGTTGTTAGTTTTACTGTGTGTCACTATGCTGGACTTTTATTGGCCAATGTCTGTTGTCCTGTACATCAATATATAAAAATAAAAAATTAAATAAAATGTTTATTATTATTATTATTATTATTATTATTATTATTATTATTATTATTATTATTATTATTAAACTCATTGTTAAACACTATAATTGTATATTATTCCAAATTATTTATTTCTTTAAGTTACTGAAAATTTTTATACTTCTGAATTTATTATTATTATCATTATTATTATTAATATTATTATTACTATTATTATTATTATTATTATTATATTATAATATTATTTTTATTGTAACAATTATACAGTTAATTTGTATCATTGTTGTCAATTTTACTATATTAATGTGTCACTATCCTGGACTTTTATTACCAAATGGCTGCTGTCCGGCACATCAATAAATGCTTACTTACTTATGGCTTTTAAGGAACCCGAAGGTTCATTGCCGCCCTCACATAAGCCCGCCATTGGTCCCTATCCTGAGCAAGATTAATCCACTCTCTATCATCATACCCACCTCCCTCAAATCCATTTTAATATTATCTTCCCATCTACGTCTCGGCCTCCCTAAAGGTCTTTTTCCCTCCGGTCTCCCAACTAACACTCTATATGCATTTCTGGATTCGCCCATACGTGCTACATGCCCTGCCCATCTCAAACGTCTGGATTTAATGTTCCTAATTATGTCAGGTGAACAATACAATGCGTGCAGTTCTGTGTTGTGTAACTTTCTCCATTCTCCTGTAACTTCATCCCGCTTAACCCCAAATATTTTCCTAAGCACCTTATTCTCAAACACCCTTAACCTATGTTCCTCTCTCAGAGTGAGAGTCTAAGTTTCACAGCCATACAGAAGAACCGGTAATATAACTGTTTTATAAATTCTAACTTTCAGATTTTTGGACAGCAGACTGGATGATAAGAGCTTCTCAACCGAATAATAACAGGCATTTCCCATATTTATTCTCGTTTAATTTCCTCCCGAGTGTCATTTATATTTGTTACTGTTGCTCCAAGATATTTGAATTTTTCCACCTCTTCCAAGGATAAATCTCCAATAATAAATAAAAATAAATCAATAAATAAAACTAAAAAAATAAGATAAAAGTTTTATTATTATTATTATTACTATTATTATTATTATTATTATTATTATTATTGGTATTATTATTATTGTTAAATTCATTGTTAAATTGTATAATTGTATATTATTCCATATTATTTATTTTGTTTTAAGTTACTGAAAATTTTTATACATCTGAATTTTTATTATTATTATTATTATTATTATTATTATTATTATTATTATTATTATTATTATTATTGTCACAATTATATAGTAAATGCATATCCTTGTTGTTAATTTTACTGTATTAATTGTATCACTATGCTGGACTTTTATTGGCCAATGGCTGTTGTCCAGCACATCAATAAATAAAAATACAAAGTAAGATAAAAATTGTATTATTATTAAACTGTATAATTGTATATTATTCCATATTACTATTTATTTTGTTTTAAGTTACTGAAAATTTTTATACATCTGAATTTATTATTATTATTATTATTATTATTATTATTATTATTATTATTATTATTATTATTATTGTCACAATTATATAGTTAATTTTTATAATTGTTGTTAATTTTACTGTATTAATATTGTACCACTATGCTGGACTTTTATTGACCAGTGGCTGTTGTCCAGCACATAAATATCAGTAAATAAAAATTTAAAAATTAAATAAAATTTTTATTATTATTATTGTTATTATTATTATTATTATTATTATTATTATTATTATTATTATTATTATTGTTGTTAAATTCATTCTTAAACTGCATAATTGTTGCACAATTAATTTGTATTCTGGATCTTCATGGTCAACTGATGTTCAGCAGAAGACGAAAATTAGGAGATTTTATTATAGTAATTCTACACATGTGTTTTATGTCAGTTTCTGGTAACCATAGTAACATTCTAAATTAGTTAAAATTTTATTTCAGTTGTCAGTTCATCAATATCTTTTGCAATATTGTGAAGTTCATTTGTTTAGCAAAATAATGTTTCCAGTGCTTTTCTTCTGACGAAAAGCGCCGTAGTTACGGTACCTTTCTATTGTACATTCATCACAGACCGGAAAAATTCGTTAATGTTTTTAACGTGATTTTTCTCTGAAATCCGCTTAAGCCTTCGAAGTCTTAAAGTTGGACAAAAAGGAGGTTAAAAACGATCAAATTCTGTTTAGTGAACAGTAGTCATCTCCTCGACCGCTATAATATATTCCACACTGAGTTCCACCATCTTTTTTTTGCAGAAGAAATACAGTGAATGTTTTTCAATAGAAAGAAATAGTCATAAAGATTGACTTTCGTTTATGGAAGCCATCATGATTCAACGATTTCGTACCTATAACCTATAATACTACCGAGATTTTATTAAATTATATATAAATGTCATATTACTTACCATCACAGGTCCTGAAGACTCTTGTTTGCACTAATTATCACTTTAATAGTTCCAATTTCATTATATTTTCCTCACTCACAAAAAGTAATACACAACACGAACCCTGCCTGATAACCACTGACATAATAAGATCGGTGAAGGGGAGGGGGAAAGTAGATCTGAAGGTGCATTCAATTTCTCATTGGCTACCATGTGTCTGTCTCCATAAGAAACAAAATCAAATCGCTGACCGTGCTATAAGAAGCAAATATTGAGACGCATGAATGCTATGAAAGGGGGAGGGGGGAAAGAAGCTAGATTACGAAAAGGGTAGCAGATATAAATAAATATGGACCTGCCTAGCCTCTCTAAAGGGATATTCTAAGAATGCTAATTATTTCGGTAAAAAATTATTATTCTCTGAATGATGGGAAAAAAAAAACAATGGTGCCACATAAAAAACAAAAGAGTGACGCATACTAACCATTGTTAATAATAATTTAGGCCATACATGTTTTACGGACATTGATGCTGCTTTGTTTTTTTTAACAAGTAGCCATTTTAGCAGTTAATTACATTTCATACTATTATTTCGAAAGTTTTCAAGTTGTGATAGTGTGATAGGTGTGAAAATGTGGTTCAAGTGAACAGAAGAGAGATTTTCAGGTGATGAGGAATCAAAGTAAGTGTTCATACATTCACTGGCGCTATTTTAATTTATTAACACCAGGTTCTCTCCGCTAATAGGCCTAACTATACAACCTTCATAATTTTAAAGTCAAACACGAAATGAAGTAATAATAAGGGGCTACAAATAAAGGAACACTGGGTGAATGTTACTTATGTCCCGCCCACTATAGGAGACATAGGCCAGTTTTACACTAATCCTAAACATTTAGTATAACTTGTTGCTTGTGTAGGCAGTCTTTTACATTAGATTTGCGAAAATTGGTTTATAGCGCAACATTGGCAGTGATAAAAGTGTGAAATATTCGGGTGAAACGAGCGACTTCCGCCGATTTTGGAATAGACACCGACGCACTTGAACTGCCAACATAGAAAACAAAAAAATCACACTCAATCGCTTTCACCTTCATCTTTACGGGATAATAAAAGCCTAAACTAACCTAACCTAACCTAAGTGCGTCGGTGTCTACTCCAAAATCGGTGGAAATCGCTCAACGCTCGTTTAACCTCGTTCAGTGGGCGGTGGATACTCCACAGTGACCGAACACTGCAATGCAACATGTTTTCGGCGATATAAATACCCTCAAATTATCATGCTATGCAATATTTAATTCAATAATGATTTATATAATCTATTATCAGACAGTACATCTCACTTGATGATGTGTGTCAGAGGAAGAACAATTGTTTGTATACATCTGAAGTGTGATTAGTAAATTATGTTACTAGTCTGTGATGTATGCAGTGGAGGGGGGAAAGAAACTAGCCACCCTACCCTAACTTTGTTGCCTCATAAGTGGTGCCTTGTTGGTATCACTTGTGAGGTTCTGACCTGTCTTCGGACAGTTGACTAAACAACAACAACAACAACAACAACAACAACAACAACAACAACAACAACAACAACAATGATTAATATTCTGTGGTGGCATCTCATCTGAAGCTAAACATATTTTTGTTTCACAAAAGAAAGCTGTAAGGATAATGACTAGTGTCCATAAAAGGACAACATGTAAAAAGATTTTCCAAAATTTAGAAATCTCGACCTTATCTTGTGAGTACATTCCTTCCCTGATGATGTATTATATTAAAAAAAACAAGATGCATTTAATGTTAATCTAAACATTCAAAATTTTAATGCAATATACAAATCACATTTCCATCTAACCTCTGTTCGTCTAAGCTGTTATAAAAAAGGAGTCCACTATTCATGTACGCCCATTACCAGGGTTGCAAGACGTCCTGGATTTCCCACGATTGTTCTGGATTTTAATGGTATGTACTGTATACTGGATTGAGTTATATTTATCTCGGAATATAAAAAGATAGGAAAAATACAATTTTTTTGCTCATTTTTATAAAATTATTTTTAAAATTCATTATTAATTTTTTTCAAGACCCTGTCCAATCCAACCTATGTTCAATATCGTCGTAAATGCTGCCTAGCACCTTCTGTCGGGTTGTATTGAAATAAAAGCGATAACTCAGTAGAATTTATTAGCTACAGTATTATAGCCTACAGTATCACATATGCGGAGACTAAATGAAGGCAGAAAATAGGAAATATGAGAGAATGTTGGGTTTGTAGTGAAAGACTTGCTCTTGGGCACAACATTATGAATGAGTGAATATAGTATCTTTATTCTTTCCTCTCTTTCGAAGTTTGTTTATTATTGATAAGATTTCTTCTGTTTATAACCCTTGTTTTGTTTTAATCTTCCTGTTTTCCTTTTTCTTCAACTAATACTGACACAACACCCATGCCCGAAGCGGGACTCAAACCCACAACAATTCAGATCAAACGGTAGAGACATTGTGTGCCTTTACCCCTTGCACCACCCATGCCGATTGATTTAATACTGGAGCATGCATTTTTCTTCTGTATAGATCAGGCTGTATTAGAAATTATTTTTCCAGACTTTATCAATAACTGAAAGGAAATCTTATAATCTAGCAAAAATGTAACAAAATTAAAAGTTTAGGCCCTATATAATTACTTGAAAAACATAAAACGAATCAAATCAATTGTTTTACAAATTGAATTAACTCAAACTGTAGTCATGGTGACCTACGCAGTATCATTACTTATTCAGAAATCCTGCCTATTAATGGTTTTCAATGCAGTGTGTAATTATTATCTTCAAGCTTTGAGGGACCATGAGAAAAAAAGTTGAGAATAGAATTTTTATCCAAGTTTCTACAACTCATACCTTCTATACAAATGATGAATTTTATATGACTGTAAATTGAATTAATTTACTTGCTATGTACTGCATATATTTATAGCTCACCTGATGAATTCTATATGCTTGTAAATTAAATCAACTATATATTGTGTAGGCTATTTTTGTATAGTTCAATTAATTGAATTGTTTATTTTTGTAAATTGAAATATTCTGCTTGCTATATAGGCTACTTTATATTTTTGTACAGTTCACTTATGAATTTTATTGTTTAGGCTTATAAATTCAAATAATCTGCTTGCTATGTATTGCATATTATTTTGGAGTCATCAGAGTAGCCCAGTCGGCAGACTCGCTTGCCTGCTGATCTGGAGCTGAGCCCGGCTTTGGGTTTGACTCTCGCTTGGACTGATGCCTGGTTGGATTTTTTTCCAAGGTTTTCCTTTACCGTAAGACAAATATCAGGTAATCGCTGGCGAATTCTCGGCCCTCATCTTACCTCCCCCCCCAAAAAAAATTGTATAAATCTTGCCTTGTTCCACATCATAATATTTCAATACTACAATATATGAAATTAAACATTATACCCACAACATCACCTAGTTTTAATATCTGACCAAACTGATCACACCAATAAATTTTGTGAAACATCCGAAGATCATCTGCATATGCATTTACACCATCTACTGTTACATCAAGTTTCTTTAAAGGACACCAGGACTGAATTTTTACAAAAAAAATGGCCAAAATATAATTTTTATTCGCTTTTTTTACGAAAATATTCCTTGGGCATTTAGGAAGTTGGTAGCAAGCAGTTTTTTCTTTTGTCTCTGCGTCTTGTTTGAGTTTCAGGAGCGAGTTTTATACATACCTGCTCCATATGTCAGTATTGTATATCTTTTCATAAATTTGCCTTTTTCTCGGAACTATATTTTTGATGCTGAAAATGCTCCGTGTGCGTGCAGTTTTCACCAAACTCAATGACAGTATTCGTAAGTGTTCATGCATATGCGAGTATATTGTCTGAGATCTAACGTTGAGAATATTTTTTAAAGTGCCTTGAAAATTGAGAACTAAAAAAAAATATGTAAATAAAAAATATTAATAAATAAATTTCTGATTTTCAAAAATTTATTTTTCCCGAACTAACCAGATATCATGAATTTTTCAACGTTAAAATATTGCCCTTGGTCAGAATACTAATTGAATGAATTAGTAATAATATTATTGATAATGATGTTGATAATAATAATAATAATAATAATAATAATAATACGTAATAATAATAATGATAATATTAATAAAATTGTATTTTTCATTTATATCTATATCTGTGTCTTTTATTTAGGTAGTATCTATTATCTGTTCTTTTTTTTTTTCCTTTTCTCATTTTCCATTTTAATTTGTATTTACACTTGTATCCGTTTCATCTCTTTTTTCGTGTTATATGCAATTCTATGTTTTTTTTAATGAATATCTGTACTGTCTATTGTAATTGGGGCTTTGCCTTGTTATAGAAATAAATAAATAAATAAATAAATAAATAAATAAATAAATAAATAAATAAATAAATAAATAAATAAACATTATATATGCATTTTCTTTCCGGGAATGGAATTCGAGACCTCTAAATAGCAGCCATAATCGTTGTCTTTTGAGCAGCAATGTAAAGGACTTTTGAAAGGGTTATGTGTCATATACCATATCTTAAGACAATTAATCATGAAGTTGTTATCCTTCACTTGTTTCCTGGAAAAGTGAGACTAATAATATTGCTGAATGAAGGACGTTATTGCAGGGAAATCCTTACTCATGGTGTATTTCAGGTGTAATCTGTACGTCAGAGCAGGAGGATAAACTTTGACCTACCGTATGGGCTTTGTACTATAAACACATGATATATAATGTCGCCATCGTCAAGCATACAGGTATTATTATAGACTTTGCCATACCGGGCTCACGTGATGCTACACATCGCAAGAGCGGGCTATAGGACAAACTGATACAAGGTCACGCAAGCTAATAGTTTTTATACATAGTACTGTAGTTCAGAGGGTCCTAGCATGTTGTGTTACGTAGCTTCCCTTTCTATAACTCTCACAGGCTTGACATTGAGTTTAGCTAAGCTCGAATATACAGGGACATCATTCTATTTTTACTAACATTTCTAATATTTACCTGGCTATACCTTTGGATCAACGATTCAGAACCGGAAATACCGTTTGCTAGGCCTACCCCCTTCCACGACTGGAGTTCGATGATACTGGCGTAATATACACACAAATCACTTTACTAGGTATAGGAGGGAAGAAAAGTAGTTCATCCATTTACGTAAACTAGGAAATATGGTGATTTTGAGTTTGATCATTTTCATTAGGTTTTTGTTTAATCAAAATACAGTACCGTATTAACAATAAGTGTTTTTACTCACGAACTGAGCTTTCCATGCGGACGTATTCATTATGCAGTGTATATTATACTGTCTACAGCACATTAGCGTACAATATAGAGAATGAAGTTAAATTGAAAAATAATCATAATATGGATATTTAAACACATTTTTGAAAATGGTGGCCGTTCATTTCGATACAGGCTTCAGTTCTAATGTGCATATTATCGCACTATAGACTATTGTGCCTAATTCCAATTACCAGGTTCGTATTTCGTATCAGTAACTCACGTTGAAATAATTCTGTACCTACACTATAAAAGAGTACCTTACGTACTGTAAATTCAATCTTCACTTCTGCCCGATCCGAAAAGATAAAATTACTCAGACATGCTATCTACTGTCCGTCCAAGTGGCTTTGTCGCAGGGTCGTAGAAAGGGAGGAAATCACGTGACAGTTAATTACTTAACGAGACCCTTTTATTTAAGTTATTTTAAACAATTGTATGGGTATAATATTCCTAACAAAAAGTAACGTTCTCAGAAAAGATCTAAGACAGCCCAGCCACTAGCTGGCGAATAAAGCTGGTGGGGGAAACGGGATGCGACGTAGGCAAATGGACGACAGTACCTGTGCGAAAATGATTCAATATTGAAAGCTCTTTCGTCACTGGAAAACGTGAACATATTTTTGGAACGTACTGTTTACTATGACCGTATGGCTACTATGACTCTATATGCTGTCTTGGATCTGTGTAGAGGATGGTTGAACTTCATTAGTAGAAGGGGTGGGAGTGAAGTACATTCAAAAACTCAGGTAAAATAAAAATTGAAGTAAAAATAAAATGATGTCCCTGTACTTGACGCGAAGAAAAACATTTTGAAAACCCATGCAGCTTGCAAAGAACGAGTCTTCTGTAGAATAGCTAGGACATCAGCTTTTCGCGGTAGAGACAAGAGTTCAAATACCGCTGGATTCAAATAAAACTTGTTGTGGGTAAAGATAGACTACAGTATAGTTTCCGGACAACGTTTCTGAAGTACTTCCGTTTCTTCATAAATAACTTGAGCATTTCCCTATAACATAACGACTAAGTAACTGCGAAAGCAACGGTAAACAGGTGCACTGCATTATGTGTACGTTATCAACTATATGAAATACTGTGTGTAAACATAGTTTAGGGGTCTACTATAGATTACATAGGGATTTAACATGAGAAACAAATCTTCCCTGTATGTTTCACAAGAAAATTTTGTAAAACAAAATGTCAAGGTACTAATAATATATTTAAATGCACTAAAGTTATTTCATTCTCTTAATAGTTTCAGAGGAATTAATTAAATACAGTGAAACCTGTCTAAAGCGGCCATCTGAAGTTGTCTTCTAAAATGGCCGTTTTATCAGGTGGCCGCTTGATTAAGGTTGCGGTTTTTTATGAATCAGCATGAAAGTACTGAATTTCATTGACTTTTTAGTACTGTGCGCGTACAACACTCGTGCATATTAATGTCAGCCTCTTCCATTCTTGCAACTAGCCTTTTCAAAACTCAATTTCTTAGCCCTCGCACACTTGAACCATTCGTAAACGAAATCATTCACATTACTAAACACAGATTCTCTCTTCTTTTTTGGCCACCATGCATATTTTCCTCCCATTCTTTTAATATTTCATCTTAATTATACCGTGTATTTGTGTCCTTCCACATTTGAATATTTCTACAATTTTTCTCGCAGATGTTTCCTTCTCACTTTCTTCAATCATTTTTCGTCTCACCTCTAAACTTAATACCACTCTAGATTTATTGTTAGACTCAAATTAACGTCACAGTTCCTCTGAATCAACTGAATGAAAAGAAGAAAATTTCGTAAAAGCTGGTCCAAATAGAGAAAGATGGAAAGAGGAGAAAAAAAAAATAAAAAAAAATTCTAATGGTTAACTACTGACCTAAAACATACTGAGACATTTTCGATAGAAAACGTCCGTGTTTTAATCCTTCAAAAACGAGTAAGAATTTATAGCTGTGCAGGGTCGGAGTGGAAAGTGACAAAAGAGTCATAAAACTAACCAACTAACCCCAAGATATGGAGAGTGTACTGTTGTACTCTTAGCTATTGTACTCGTGATATTGCTCTCTGTCCTCTAACCATCGAAAAAATAGGTCAGACAGTATTCGTGAAAAAAATTTTTGTTGGACAATGACTGTTATAGTCAGGTTCCAATCCAAAGAGATCCCGGCCGCTGGCCGAAGCATGAGGTGGCCGCTAAATAAAGAGAGAATTTTTATTGATCTTATGGAAAATCCAATTGGTTCCAGAGAAAATTGGCCTTTTGGCCAGGTGGCCGTTTAAATGAAGTGACCGCAAAGGCTGGTTTCACTGTAATATTCATATATAAAGGGTGATTCACGAGGATTTACCGTCACTTACGGACCTTATTTCTGAAGACATTCTGAGCAAAAAATTTCATATAAACAGGTGTCCTAATCTCAACATTTTCAGAGTTACACTAATTTCAAACTGCTAGTAAATACATTTCTTCTTTAGTTTTGAGGGTAAAAGAATATTATAAATAGAGAATGAATCATTCAGAAGTATCATTTCTTTAATTGGCTAGTATTCTGAAGCTAAAAATGTGTTGTTAATTGCTTTGTACAGATTCTGTTTTTTAATTTTTTGCTAAAAATCACACCTTTCTTACGAACTTATCACAAAAATGATTGCAAATCATACGGCTTCAGGAACTTGAGTCTTTAAATTTTAATTATGCATCCTATTGTACAGCCTTGAAGAATTTACAAGAGTGGCGTGATTTGTAACAATTTTTGTGATAAAGCCGTAAGAAAATGTAATTTTTGTAATTAAAATCGAAAAAAATCAGTGCCCCCCCCCTCTCTTGTAACATATTACAACAAATTATGGATGGTGTCGACATTATGGATTCACTTACAGCCCTGTATCGGACAGCCATTCGGTCCAAGAAGTGGTACCATCGCATTGTCTTTCACTTGTTGGATTTGACAGTGGTAAAAGCATGGTTACTTTATAGAAGAGGCTGTATATCCTGCAATGTAAACACGACGGACCAGATCAGTCTACGTGACATCAAAATTTCAGTTGCAGCTTGCCTATGTCAGGAGAAGAAAAGAAAGACTAAAGCCCAATTGTATAAAACTCCCTGACTAAAGATCAACTTTGATCGAAGATCGAAAAGTGAACAGAGTTCAGACACTTCTTCTATTGTATAAAACTTTTCTGCGATCAAATTACCTTGGTTCAAATGCAATCTAAGTTCACGTGAAAAGGATTTGGCAACATCGCATAAACAGGTGAAATATGTGATGCGCGGACAGGTTTGTTCAGTGTTGCCAATCCAGCGACTTTAACTCTTTTTCAACAACAATTTCTTTTAACTTTCATATTGCTTAAATAGGGATTTAGTGACCTTTTTAGCACCCCATAGTGACAAAATTTAATCTTTCTTTGTCGATAATAAGAAATCTAGCGACTTTCCAACTACTTTTTGGCGACTTTCCGCACACTCTGTTGGAGACACTGGTTTGTTTTGTGCATTGTAAATAATGGCGGACAATAAGAAGAAGGTTGACTGTTCTCCGAGTTGTTATCATGCTATGGTGTTTGACACTGCTGAACATAATAAAGCTTTATAAAACGACAATTTTCGTTTAGTAATACGGTTAATTGAAAATTTATGAATGTACCTATCATATCCATTAATAATTAATGGTTGTTATAAACATAATATAATTATAGGTTATGTTATTTGATACTGCTGAACACGATAGAGCTTTATAAAATATAAGAATGTTTGTGTATTAAGGCAAGAAATTGAAAGAAATATATATAAATGTACCTATCATATCTATTGATATTAATAATTATGGATGTTTTATTTGCACAATCTGTCCCTCGTATATTTCAAACAGAAAAGAAATAACTGAACTTGGATCATCTAACTTAATCGGAGAAATTTCTTCAGTCAAAGTTGACTTTAGTTTGAGACAAATTAATCTCAGATTAGACTTTATACAACACAAAATTCCAAGTTCAGCAGAAACAAGGATCAATTTAACCTCTGATCTAAGATTAAATGGTTTATACAATCGGGCCTAAGAAACGAGGAAGATCAAATTTCTCCTCACTGCAGGCTGGAATTTATGTAAAGAAAGAAAGAGGACCCAGTACAACTTTGCCGGACAAAGTAGTGAGAACGGATGAAGTAGCACATTGGACACAATTCTCTGAAGAGAGGGGACGCTGCAAAAACCCGAAGTGTGGTGGAACTCCAAAAGTCATGTGTTCCAAGTGCGAAGTCCACCTGTGCTTCACACCAACCAGCAAATGTTTCTTGGAATTCCATACCACATAGACGCACTTGTCAGAATGATGAAAAAAGACTTTTACATGTTTGCAAATCAATCCAGATTTTCTTTTAAATCTATATCACTTTTCTTCTAAATTGTACTGTAATATTTACCACACTATTATTGTCAATTCACTTGTATACAAGAAATAAAAGGAATAAATTTTTTTTGGGAATACGAGTGCGAAATGATAACCTTATAGCCCACCCTGTATGATTTTGAAAAATACAAAATTGAAAATTTCCAAAAAAATCTCATTTGATTCTTAACTAAGCACATATAAGTTGCTATAGCACGAAAAAAAAATTCCTCAAAGAATAATAATTTGGGCCATAGATGGTTAAACATCTGTGCAAAATGTGCATAATATTGGATTCGTAGTTTCTGAGAAAGGGTACACTGAAGATTGCAGAACGAAGTTTTCAGAAAAACAGCCAAATTTTATACAAAAAATGCGCCACCCAGATCCTCCTTTGTCTCCATTAAAACCTTAAAACAATAATTGTCCATAAAAACAGCTAAATTTTATAAGAAAAATGTGCCACCCAGGTCCTACTGTGTCTCCATTAAAAGCTTAAAACAATTCTCCATAAAAACAGCTAAATTTTATAAGAAAAATGTGCCACCCTGGTCCTACTGTGTCTCCATTAAAAGCTTAAAACAATTCTCCATAAAAACAGCTAAATTTTATAAGAAAAATGTGCCACCCAGGTCCTACTGTGTCTCCATTAAAAGCTTAAAACAATTGTCCATAAAAACAGCTGAATTTTATAAGAAAAATGTGCCACCCAGGTCCTACTGTGTCTCAATTAAAAGCTTAAAACAATTGTCCATAAAAACAGCTAAATTTTGTAAGAAAAATGTGCCAACCAGGTCCTACTGGTCTCCATTAAAAGCTTAAAACAATTGTCCATAAAAACAGCTAAATTTTATAAGAAAAATATGCCACTCAGGTGCTACTGTGTCTCCATTAAAAGCTTAAAACAATTGTCCATAAAAAGAGCTAAATTTTATAAGACAAATGTGCCATCCAGGTCCTACTGTGTCTCCATTAAAAGCTTGAAACAACTGTCCATAAAAACAGCTAAATTTTATAAGAAAAAATGTGCCACCCAGGTCCTACTGTGTCTCCATTAAAAGCTTAAAACAATTGTCCATAAAAGCAGCTAAATTTTATAAGAAAAGTGTGCCACACAGGTCCTACTGTGTCTCCATTAAAAGCTTAAAACAATTGTCCATAAAAACAGCTAAATTTTATAAGAAAAATGTGCCACACAGATCCTACTGTGCCTCCATTAAAAGCTTGAAACAATTGTCCATAAAAACAGCTAAATTTTATAAGAAAAAATGTGCCACCCAGGTCCTACTGTGTCTCCATTAAAAGCTTGAAACAATTGTCCATAAAAACAGCTAAATTTTATAAGGAAATGTGCCACCCAGGTCCTACTGTGTCTCCATTAAAAGCTTAAAACTATTGTCCATAAAAACAGCTAAATTTTATAAGACAAATGTGCCACCCAGGTCCTACTGTGTCTCCATTAAAAGCTTGAAACAACTGTCCATAAAAACAGCTAAATTTTATAAGAAAAAATGTGCCAACCAGGTCCTACTGTGTCTCCATTAAAAGCTTAAAACAATTGTCCATAAAAGCAGCTAAATTTTATAAGAAAAGTGTGCCACCCAGGTCCTACTGTGTCTCCATTAAAAGCTTAAAACAATTGTCCATAAAAACAGCTAAATTTTATAAGAAAAATGTGCCACCCAGATCCTACTGTGCCTCCATTAAAAGCTTGAAACAATTGTCCATAAAAACAGCTAAATTTTATAAGAAAAAATGTGCCACCCAGGTCCTACTGTGTCTCCATTAAAAGCTTGAAACAATTGTCCATAAAAACAGCTAAATTTTATAAGGAAATGTGCCACCCAGGTCCTACTGTGTCTCCATTAAAAGCTTAAAACAATTGTCCATAAAAACAGCTAAATTTTATAAGACAAATGTGCCACCCTGGTCCTACTGTGTCTCCATTAAAAGCTTAAAACAATTGTCCATAAAAACAGCTAAATTTTATAAGAAAAATGTGCCACCCAGGTCCTACTGTGTCTCCATTAAAAGCTTAAAACAATTGTCCATAAAAACAGCTGAATTTTATAAGAAAAATGTGCCAACCAGGTCCTACTGTGTCTCCATTAAAAGCTTAAAACAATTGTCCATAAAAACAGCTAAATTTTATAAGAAAAATGTGCCACCCAGGTCCTACTGTGTCTCCATTAAAAGCTTAAAACAATTGTCCATAAAAACAGCTGAATTTTATAAGAAAAATGTGCCAACCAGGTCCTACTGTGTCTCCATTAAAAGCTTAAAACAATTGTCCATAAAAACAGCTAAATTTTATAAGAAAAATGTGCCACCTAGGTCCTACCGTGTCTCCATTAAAAGCTTAAAACAATTGTCCATAAAAACAGCTGAATTTTATAAGAAAAATGTGCCAACCAGGTCCTACTGTGTCTCCATTAAAAGCTTAAAACAATTGTCCATAAAAACAGCTAAATTTTATAAGAAAAGTGTGCCACCCAGGTCCTACTGTGTCTCCATTAAAAGCTTAGAACAATTGTCAATAAAAACATGACTGGCTTTATAGCTAATGCAATTAAAGGAAGGGGTAATAATTTCACTTGCTGTGAACAATGGCATGGAACTGTATAAGACATAATTAGAGGTCGATTATTCCGGTCAGTGCGAGCACATGGACCCTTGTTGCCGTTAGTGTCGCATTCTGTGCTCAACACATATGGTTTGATTGCATGTATTGATAACACATATTTAAAAATCGTCCATGACAAATTATGCCAGCCTGTACCACGTCGTAATATAAATGTTGTTGTGTTGGAGGGAGAGGGGGTTGCACTGCATATGTGGGTGTGCATGTGCACCACCATAACAATCGCATGTGCATATGCGTGCCAGGGTCTAGTCCAATGTGTTATATGGATTTTCAATAATAGGGACAGTCTGATTCAAATCTGAGACGTGAAGTAGAGAAGGGGGGCCACGCGTCAAGAAATGGGCGCCACTGCCCCATTTCCTACGCCCCCCATGTCGATTTACCCTGTAATTATGCCCTGACTCACTGCAGTACAAGTAAGGGAGATTTAATTTTGTTTAATTCTCTCTTTATCATAGTTTGACCTTTTATCTTTTGCTTCTTCATCATCATCGTGTCGTCGTCTGTATCTATTGGTTGGTCAGTCATTAAATTTTTGTCACTCGGATGGTCAGTGAATGAGTGAGTCAGCCAGTTTGTAGGTTGAACTATGAGTAAGTCAGTGAGCGAGACAGGTTAGTCATAAATTCAATGAGTGAATCAATCAGTAAACTTGTCAGTTGTTTGGAATACGTGTCGATCAGTCAATGTAAGGTTGCTAGTGAGTAAGTAAATACACTAATTGTTTGGCCACGATGTGAGTCAATCAGTAAGGCGATCGATAAGTTGTTCACGGACGAGTAAAATAATCAATTAGTCAATTGGTGAATTTGTTAGTGATGTGGTTCGTCTGTCAGTCATTCAGTTGATCAGTCGAATCATTCATTTGTCTGTCATCCAATTGGTCTCATTAAATCGTTCTTTCAGACAAGTAATTCATTTTCTTTCAGTCAGGCAGTTGGTCTCAGACATTTAGTTGGTATAAGTCATTAATTTGGTCTCAGACACACATTTATTTGGTTACATTCAAACAATCAGTTGCTCTGAGTGATTTATTTGTCTCAAGCAGACATTCAGTTGAATGTTAAATGTTATGTTTTATTTAACGACGCTCGCAACTGCAGAGGTTATATCAGCGTCGCCGGATGTGCCGGAATTTTGTCCCGCAGGAGTTCTTTTACATGCCAGTAAATCTACTGACATGAGCCTGTCACATTTAAGCACACTTAAATGCCATCGACCTGGCCCGGGATCGAACCCGCAACCTTGGGCATAGAAGGCCAGCGCTATACCAACTCGCCAACCAGGTCGACCATTCAGTTGATCTCAGTCAAACATTCATTGTTGATCTCAGTCAGTCATTCAGTGGGTCTCAATCAGATATTCAAGTCGTCTCAGATATTCAGTTCCTCTCAGTCAGACATTCAGTTGGTCTCTGCCAAATATTCAGTTGATCTGAGATATTCAGCTCATCTCAATCAGACATTCAGTTGGTCTCAATCAGACATTCACGTGTCTCTGCCAAACATTCAGTTGGTCCCAGTCAATCATTCAGTTCGTCTCAGATATTCAGTTCCTCTCAGTCAGACGTTCAGTTGGTCTCAGTCAGTCATTCAGTGGATCTCAGATATTCAGATCTTCTCAGCCAAACATTCACTTGCTCTCAATCAGTCACTGAGCTTGTCTCGGTCAAATATTTAATTGTTCTCAGTCAGACATTCAGTTGGTCTCAGTCAGACATTTAGGTGGTCTCAATAAGAGTTTCAGTTGGTCGCAGTTAAACATTAATTTGGTATGAGTCAGACATTCATTTGGTCTCAATCAGACATTCACTTGATCTCAGTCAGACATTCACTTTGGCTGAGTCAGACATTCATTTGGTCTGAGTCAGACATTGATTTGGTCTCAGTCATTCAGTTGGTTTGCCACACATTCAGTTGGTCCCAGTCGGATATTCAGTGGGGCTCAGAAACGTTTTATCAGTGAAACAGGTGGTTAGACCATTTATTTGATTTTTGAGTCAATTCACTCAATTGGTCAGTCAGAAACTGAGTAGGTCGCCCAGTCCAGTTGGTCAGCCAAGTCATTCAGTAGCTGATAAGTCATTTTATGCATTTGCTCTGTTGGAAACTTGGTTGCTCAATCAAGTCATTCAATTGGTCGACGGCCAGTTATTCAGCTGGCCAGACAGTCATTTAGTATGTCAGTTCTTTATTTAGTTGGTTATCATCATCATCATCATCATCATCATCATCATCATCATCATCAACATCAACATTTGTTACGGTTCACTTCCAAAGGATGGGAAACTCTTACTCTGTCCACATAGTGAACTGGAAAATTACTTCGACTAAAATGACAAAACTGAACAAAAATTGATATATTATTTGGTTACGACACTATGACTACAGGCGAAATTTGCCACCAAAAAAGTGAAGTGTCATCAAATACAAATTCACGCTGTTTCACGATTTCTAAAGCATGTGAGGGAATATGCAGTTATGAATGAGTAGGTTGTAACGTAGACAAAGTTTTTAAAAGGGCATGAAAAATTAACAACATGGAGAGAAAAAATACAGATTATGATACCAGCAGTATTGTGAATAAGCTAATGGAACAGAGTTGCAAATAATGTCATCTACAGGGCTTTCCGCAGAAAAAAAATATATCCCCATTCTACACTTCATTTACACTAGAATTTAATTACAGTGAAGAATTAAAAAAGTCACAATATAATCCGCCCACCCTGTATATGATATACTGGGTTAGAGAACTGTATGGAAGCTGGATTTCAGACAGAGCAAGGATTAAGATTCAACAGTGATTATTTCCAAACCTCGCACCCCCCTTACCCTGGTACATCCCTAAAAAAGCCCATCACCTTTCTCTTCTTTTCAAACCCTTTTCCCTATATACGAAGTGGAAAAGGGATATATATATATATATAAAACAAAACAGGGTTGTTGAAAAAAATAAAAACCGACAAAGGCAGAAGCACAATTAGATTAATTTCATTACGTAGATGGATGGATTTAATATATGAGGACGGGATGCCATGGGGCACGGGTAAGCTCGTGCTACTACGATGGTTTCTAGCTCTAAGCTCTGATATGGTAATTAATGGATAGGGTACCAGGGAGATATTCACGCAGTTGCCTCGTAATCAAAAGCACATACATATCACCGGGATTTCTCTTTGTGCTGCAGATAGGAGAGAGAGGAGACATTAGAAAACGTTATCGGAGCTCGGGGTGGGGGGAGGGGTGTAACTTTCTTTTTAACTGGGAGTAATGTTGATACAGTAGCCTATACAGTGAGAGGACCTATCTGAAACTCATTTCACCTCGAGGTAAGATGGCTGCAGTTTATAATAGTATCTGAATCAGGTTTTTACAAGTTTGTTGAAAGAAGTGGATAAATAGGATTAAGAAAACTGTAAGTAACTCCCAGCTTCGTGAATTTCCACGAGATCTGTCTTGCTCCATTCTCTGTATCATCATCATCATAATCATCATCATCATCATCCTTCCACGTATTAGTTATTGAAGAACTGTTATGGTCTGAAAGAAACATTGGTGTTTTCAAGCCATCTGTTCCTGGGATCTTTCTCCACGTGGTTGATATTGCATGATGGCTTTAGGGATTCGTGTTCTAGGCATTCTGCTAAGATAGTCCTGCCAATTTTCTGGTAATCTTGTATGTAGTTCAACACTGGTGCCACTTTCAGATTTTCCAGTATATCATCATTTCTTCTCTGATACCTTCTGCTGAAGCCTACAGTTCGTCGCATGAAGCGTATTTATTTATTTACTTACTTATTTATTTACTTACTTACTTATTCATTTACTTACTTATTGATTTATTTACTTATTCATTTAGTTACTTATTCATTTACTTACTTATTTATTTACTTGTTTATTTACTTACTTATTTACTTATTTACTAAGTTACTTATTTACTTAGTTACTTATTTACTTATTTATTTACTTAACTAGCTAGTTAGTGAGTACAAATTAAAGTTATAGAACAATGTTTCTAGCCCCTACCGTAAGAGCCAGGCTCGTGTACGGTGTGGTCTTAGCCAATAATATTACATAAAATTTACAAGGATAGTTTACTAAATGCAGTAAATAACTTAATTCAAACCAATAAATAACCCACAAGAGCAAAAAAAAAAAAAAAATAGTAATATCCGTTACAAGAGCGGTATGTTGACGTTTTCATGTTCGAGGAAAAGATTGAAAAAGCGAAACGTAGTTGAGCTTTTTTTAATTTCCGAGAACATGAAGACAAACATACCGCTCGTGTATCGTACATTATTTTGTGCGAAGATCGTTTATTACATACCTGAAAGACGAATTTCTAATTAGTTGCAATGAAATCTTCATGTTGGTTTCTGTTTAATGGCGGCAACTTCGGAAAACCAAAATATCTTTCTTCAACATTGTTGCTATAAAATGTTTTCTGTGTTTACTATACTCCAGCAGGCCGTGATATACGTCTGTCTTTTTTTCCCCCAGTCTATAAATGCGAACTTAAAACAAACGGTAAGGTTATGTAATGATTTATTTTTCATTTTAATATTTTAACAATATTATTTATATAACATATTGCAGTAATAACATCGGATCTGGAATCTTGTTGATTTTTTCACGGCTTCCTTAATGTTACTTGTATCAGGAATGCAATAAGTTTCGTGGAGTAGTAGACTTTACTTAATTTTTGCAAATATTTAAAAACAATAATTAACATTGCAATTTAGGTGAAATTGCAGTGGTAAGTTTCCAATTTATAATTATTACTATGTTAAACGTCTCTAAAAATAATATGTTAAAAGCCTAAAGCAGTAAAATGAATGTCGCGCTTAAGCGGTAAGAAGAGGGAAATTGTTATGTGTGTTACGTTGGGAATACTGAATGTGGTATTTCACACTTACCGCGTATTGGTCCTGTGCGGAAAACAAGCAAATACGCACGATCTCGCACAAAAACCCTTTTAATATAAATTCACAATCAGACAGAAGCCAGTGATATTCATTAAAACATGAATATAGTCGACATAAATAAAAGGTAAAAAATACACACGTTTGTTAATATTATATATCATGAATAATTTTATGAATTTCTTTTTTAAAACTTTCAATTTTAAAATATTTCAAATTTGGAAAATGGTTTGCAATTTTATTATAAAGTCTTGGGCCGAAACTAGCGCCATTTTACAACATTTCATTTGTCCGGATGAAATTTCTACACATTTAAAAGACAAATATAAAATTCTTTCAATAATTTATTATCATAATACACTGGTCCCTTAAAATGACTGAATATATTGGGAATTAAATCAATGGCTTTCCCAAAACACGCTATGAAATGTTTAATATAAAATATTTTTTATCTCCAAAAGGAAGCAAAAACGATCAAATTGTATTAAACTTTTTTGTTTGAAATATCTGAAAGAATACTTACTTACTGGCTTTTAAGGAACCAGCAGGTTCATTGCCACCCTCACATAAGCCCGCCATAGATCCCTATCCTGTGCAAGACTAATCCAGTCTCTATCATCATATCCCACCTCCCTCAAATCCATTTTAATATCATCCTCCTATCTACGTCTCGGTCTCCCCAAAGATCTTTTTCCCTCCGGCAATCCCAACTATATGCATTTCTGGATTCGCCCATGCGTGCTACATGTCCTGCCCATCTCAAACGTCTGGATTTAATGTTCCTAATTATGTCAGGTGAAGAATACAATGCGTGCAGTTCTGAGTTGTGAAAATTTATCCATTCTCCTGCAACTTCATTCCTCTTACAAGCAAACATTCTGATGGGGGCAGAAAAAAAGGTTAAATTGTTTTCTTCCACTTTGTTAATAATGACACAATAAAGTGCTCATACAAAGTTTGGCCACTCGACCGCAATTACGAGGCCGTCTGGAAAGTGATTTTCCTTGGGGCTCTTTACAGAAAAAAAAGCACAATTGCATGGAAAGATTTATTGAAACAGATACAGCAATTGTTGCGCTATTTGTCACCATATCCCCCACTGGAATTGAGACTTTTTCATACCATGAGATCAATTTTTGTATCTTTGTGTCTTACAAGTCTGCAGTCTGAGCTCAGAACCACCTCTCTGTCGATCCCATGATATGACAAATGTCTAAATTTCGGTGGGAAATGTATTGAAAAATAGCTAAAAAATTGCTGTATTTGTTCCAGTAAATTTTTCCAACGAAATTGTGTTTTCTTTCTGTTAACGGCCTCTAGCGGACTTATTTTTTTACGATCCTCGTAATTTGCTCGAGTGGCCAAAATTTGTATAAGCACTTCTTTTTACATTATTAACAAGGCGGAAGAATAAAATTTAACTTTTTTTATCTGCCCCCATCAGAATGTTTGCTTGCTAGCCCCAAATATTTTCCTAAGAACCTTATTATCAAACACCCTTAATCTCTGTTCCTCTCTCAAAGTGGGAGTCCAAGTTTCACAACCATACAGAACAACAGGTAGTATAACTGTTTTATAAATTCTAACTTTAAGATTTTTTTACAGCAGACTAGATGACAAAAGCTTCTCAACCGAAAAATTACAGGCAGTTCCCGTATTTATTCTTCGTTTAATTTCCTTCTGAGTGTCATTTATATTTGTTACTGTTGCTCCAAGACATTTGAATTTTTCCACCCCATCGAAGGATAAATCTCCATTTTTTTATATTTCCATTTCGAACAATATTCTGGTCACGAGACATAATCATATACTTTGTCTTTTCGGGATTTACTTCCAAACCTATCGCTTTATTTCCTTCAAATAAAATTTCCGTGTTTTCCCTAATCGTTTGTGGATTTTCTCCTAAAATTGTATCAAACTTTTTGTTTGAAATATCTCAAAGAACAACCCCCTGAAATTAAAAACATTACTTACAGTTCGGCCAGTAATTTCATTTCTCAAATTTTCTTTCTTCCACTGAAAAATAAAATGTAAATTAACAAATTGAAGGGTAACGGCGAAATTTTTTATTCATCGTTAATATTGAGGGTTAAAATAGCCTTCATATGCTCTACAATTCCAGAGAATACTGTGTTATTCCCATATTAATCTTGGTAATTAAAGCAATCAGTTGAACTGTAAGAAATCCATAGACAAATACATTTCACAGTAGACGGGAGTAACCAAGCAAATACCGCTCCGTTCCCACGGATCTTAGCGAAACCAATACCGCACAGCGCACATTTACCGATTCCATTTTGTAAAACCCTATCAAAGCCCCGCGTCGTGTCTTGCTCAGTCTCTGCTGCGAGAAGAAGGAATGTCTCCACGTCCTCCCTCAGAAAACAAACCCTCCCCTTCCTCTCTCGATTACAGTGTCTACACCCACTTGTGATCTTATAAATATTTATACCCTCTACCACCACAAGGATCTGGTGTTCGGGATGTTGCCTATTGATTGGAGCAGCCACCTTCTCTTCTGCACGATCATCCGACAGACAGCTTACAACACGCGCCGTCCCGAATGACAACTGCCTCGCCAGCTTCAAGGGAAATTTCCGAAGACTAGAGACGGGACTCTGATAGTGCGGTGATTTTTTGTTCTTTCCGAAATAATAAATAATTAATGAAGATATGAATATTATAAATCAATAAATAAATAACAAGAAGTAAATAAATAAATTGATTAATAATAGTTGGACGGATGGATGGATGGAGGGATGCACGAAAGAATGAATGAAATATTTAACGAATGAAGGAATAAATAAATAAACACATAAAAAATAAGAAATAAATAAATAATAGATGGACGGCTGGATGGATGGAAGGATGCACGAAATAGCGAATGAAGGAATTAATAAATAAATAATAGATGGACGGATGGACGAATAGAGGGACGCATGAAAGAACGAATGAAATATTTGACGAATGAAGGAATGAATAAATAAACACAGAAATAAATAAATAAATAAATAAATAAATAAATAAATAATAGATGGACAGATGTATGGATGGATGGATGGATGGATGGATGGAGGGACGCACGAAGTAACGAATGAAATATTTGACGAATGAAGGAATGAATAAATAAACACAGAAATAAATAAATAAATAATAGATGGACAGATGGATGGGTGGATGGATGGATGGATGGATGGACGCACGAAATAACGAATGAAATATTTGACGAATGAAGGAATGAATAAATAAACACAGAAATAAATAAATAAATAAATAAATAAATAAATAAATAAATAAATAATAGATGGACAGATGGATGGATGGATGGAGGGACGCACGAAATAACGAATGAAATATTTGACGAATGAAGGAATGAATAAATAAACACAGAAATAAATAAATAAATAAATAAATAAATAAATAAATAATAGATGGACAGATGGATGGGTGGATGGATGGATGGATGGATGGATGGATGGATGGATGGATGGAGGGATGCATGAAAGAACGAATGAAATATTTAACGAATGAAGGAAAGAATAAATAAACACAGAAATAAAAAAATAAATAAATACATACATAAATAAATAAATACATAAATAATAGATGGACGGCTAGATGGATGGAGGGATGCACGAAATAACGAATGAAGGAATAAATAAATAATTAAATAATTACAAAAAAACAATTAAATAAATAAACACATAAATATGTAAATAAATTAATTAATTAATAATAGACGGTCGGATGGATAGATGGAGGGATGCACGAAAGAACGAACGAAATTGCATTGCCCAATTAATGGAAATAATTAAAATCTTACAAAACACCAAACTTAAAAAAAATGGGATAATTTATGAGATGACCTATTATTATTATTATTATTATTATTATTATTATTATTATTATTATTATTACGACCAACATATTATGTTCGTATGAAAGATCACTGCTTGAAAAAAAAAATTGTAAGTATACACACCCAGTTCATCAATGTGAAGAAGATGAAAAACCATTTCCCTCCCTGGGAATCGAACCCTTGCCCGCTGGGTAGAAAGCCACGCACGCTATTACTTGTCATTATTCTATGATTAACGTAAAAAAAAAGACTCATTACGAACAATGAGTATTGCGTGCATTGGCAGTTTGCTGTTTCATACAGGCTTGCAGCCATACGGCGAGCCTAGGAAGCATTAATAGCTGAACATCGCCATGCGCTTGGGGATGAATATTCCCAGGCGACTCGCGTGGGGTACCGCTCTGCACGTACGGTGTCTATTTTTTGTACCTCCGTGACATTGAGTAAGAGGTTATGACAGTACCAGCAGGGTGAAGCATTTCCGAATTCTTTAAATTTAATTCGAGAGCTAAATTAAAATTTTATTAGTGTACAGGAATTCCTGAACGCAAATTTATATATGGTGTGTAAAGAATCTCGGTACCTGTGCGTATGTAGGGCAGGTGATGTGATATTTTATAGCTGTTTGGATTCTTTAAATACTCTTTCTGTTTTTCGGAATAAAGCAACAAGTTAATAAATTTAGCTGACATACAGGGACATAAATCAACAAAAGAATGAAAATAAATAAATAAATAAATAAATAATAAAATAAAGAAATAAATAAATGAACTGACCTAATAAATGAAAAATAACTGAATAAATAAAAAAATATCCAAATAAATAAGTAAATAAATGAACAAATTAATAATGAATAAATGAAAACTAACCAGTAAATAAGCAAATAAATAAATAAACAAAAATAAAATAAACAAATGAGGAAATAAATAAGTAAACAAATAAATAAATGAATTTAATAAGTGAATGAATAAATGAAGAATAAATTAATAAATAATTAAAGAAAGAAAGAAAGAATAAAGCAAACAAATAAACAAATAAGCAAGTAAAAAATAAAGAAACAAATAAATATACGAACAGATGAACAGATCAATAAATGAAGAAATAAATGAATGAATAAGTAAAGAAATAAGTAAATAAATAAACATTAAATAAATGGATAAATAATAAAATTAACAACAGACATACAGACATACAGGCAGACAGATATACGGACATACAGACAAACAGACAGACATATAGATAGGTAGAAATAGGTAGAGATAGATGGGATTAGATAGGATTAGATAGATAAACAGACAGACAGACAGACAGATAGAGATAGGTAGAGATAGATAGGATTAGGTAGGATTAGATAGGATTAGGTGGGATTAGATAGGATTATATAGCTAGAAAGACAGACAGGCAGACAGAAAGATAAAACGTTGTGGATTGTAAACGTAAAAGTTAATCTAAATAATTTGAATAAGAATATAGTTCTAATTGCTATATTAATAATATAAATATTGTAAATTTCTAACGCTGAAAGTAGTATATTATTACTATCATCATCATCATCATCATCATCATCCTGCCAAGTATTAGGCCGAGTAGTCTGTTACGGTCTTGTTTCCTGTCCATCTATTTTGAGGTCTGCCAATGGATCGTTTTCCCCTCGATCGATTGAAAATCTATTGGTACTCATTCTGTTGACATGATTTTTCTAGTTTTCTTCATATCGCAAATGAAGGGTACATGGGAAAAACGAACAATGTCACATTTACATTAAGGTTGAGATATTGATCTATTTCGGTATATTACTGCTAAATTTATTGCTGTTTCTACTTGAAGTGAAGGAAATGATGAATGTATCCATAGTTTTAATTCTCCTTTACTACTTTTGGTAAAAATAACACTAAAGTTTGTAGTAATACAGTGAATTAGATCACGACATCGCCCTTAACAGCATTGTGACATTCTTCGTTTTTCCCGTGTACCCTTCAAATGTATTCCATCACTGGTCCAGCCTTGAGTTCCTCCATGATACCTTCCTCAATTCAGCTGAGACATATTTTAATAATCGAACTAGTTTCTTGGGAATACCAAATTCAATAAGAATATCATATAAAACTTCTCTCTTAACCGAGCCATATGCATTTTTGAAATCTATGAATAACTTTTGTACTCTGCCCTTATACTCCCATTTTTTTCTCCAATATCTGTCGAATACATAAAATCTGATCAATAATCGATTTATTAGGCCTAAAACCGCACTGATGATCCCCAATAATTTCATCTACATATGGAGTTAATCTTCTCAGAAGAATATTGAACAAAATCTTATATGACGTCAAAAAAAGAGGTATTCCTCTAAAGTTACTACAGTTAGTCTTCTTCCCCTTCTTAAAAATAGGCACAACTTTGTTACAATATATTTGCAATAAATGTTTTAACTTTCAAATATATGATTAGTCTTGACTAAGATAGTGATCTTGGACTTCAGTTCGATTCTTACCTGATTGGTTAACTGATTGGGTTTTTAAAAAATTGAAGAGTCCACTGCAAGAATGATGGATGTCATTTGGAACACATTTTGCAGGAGACGCAATTGAAAGTTTGAAATGCTTAGCACTCAAAGCTTAACTGAGATTTTCCGATCATTACTGGACAATGACTATTAGTGTTAATGCCATATAACTCTCTATGTACATTCTATGTGTCTTAAGCTATGCATTGACAGTCTTGGTTCATTTTCGACAAAAAAGTGACATCCATCATTCTTGCAGTGGACTCTTCAATTGTAAGGCAAATGTCAGGTAATACTAATGAATAGCAGTGATATACAATTTTTGTGACTTAAATCGTCTTGAAGTTAGATCTTGTGAGGTTCATGGTGGAAGAAATAAGTAGGGCATGTGTTGTTCTTTCCTCAAATATTTCGATTTCCTCTGCCATTTTCTACCACTGCTCCATCATCATCTTCATCGTCATCGTCTCATCTGTCCTGGAAGGGACTTCAATAATTATTTAAAACCAGTAATTTAAAATCGTATCCCCATGAATCTCCCTAATTAACAATTACATCTCTCCCCCCTCTTCGCAATTGAGCCATCATATAGCCAAATGGCTGGTCTCGAAATTGAGACAAATCAACAAGGCTCATGACCTCCTACATAATAGCCAAATTGGCTAGTCTCTTATATGAGACAACTCATCCTGCCTAAGGTATTCCGTGGTTTTCCTCAGGCGTAAGACAAATGTCGGGATGAGCCCTATAAGAAATGGGCCACGGACCTATATGCCCTTCCCCATATATATTCCACCTTTATTATAAATTATGTATGCCCTAGTTCAGATAATATTAATAGTCTATTAAACATACGAGGTCACTCAATAAGTCGCAAATTGAAAGGACAGGGACCTCTCAAATTGCAGCTTAGATTTCACGGCGCTTCTTCCGACGACCTTCACCTGCTTTGTCATCGAACAACAGATGACGGCGTCTTGCCATCCTAACGGCAAACACCAGCCAACTCCTCCTCGCCCCGTTCCGTGATCAATTGATCAATCTCAGCCCCCCTCGCATATGTGGTACCTAAGAGGTTACGTCCAATTTCGGCTTCCCCTTCAAAATTTTCTAGAGCTCCTTCAGGGGAGCAGCGTAACCCGGAGTGAGACTAGTGGCCAACAGGCTTGGAGCTCACATATTTAGTTTTGTACAGCCCCCAACCCCTTGCAAGGACGCGTTTTGCGTACCTTTTAAATTTTCCTCCCAATTCTCCTTCGATTTTTCGATTTTTTTTTTCGATTCGTTATTTCAAGTACTTCATCTGGAATTCTCCGAAATTGTTGGAGATTTCAATGCCCGCTACTGTACATGAAATATACTTAACAAAGAAATAAAAATAATAGTTGGTGGCTTCACTTCCCTGCGTGGAAGAGGGATGGTAGCGAAGTTGTAACAGACATGCTGGCTTCGTATAGACAAATGGTTGAATGGGTGTGGTGAGCTAACCGAAATTAATGATTGTCATACAACCCCAGTTCCCTAGATGCCTATAGATCACGCCCCAAGATATGTCACACTATTATAATAAAAAATATATGCTCATAACCTCCTAATTCCCCTCCCTAACCCTTGAACCTGGGTGCTAATGAACGTATCAACGCATTCTTTCTTATATAGATATGAATGTCTTTTGCTTCTATGGAAGCTAATATGAAACCCACACGAGCGAATGGTTGTTATGGGAACGTTTTCGTACCAAAGGTTCAAGAGACAAATAATTAAGGTTAAATTCTTTAAAGTCTTCAGTAATTGTGCTATATGTACAGTACATTTTCGAATGGTTATTGAAATTTCCTAGACTTCCTTTTCTGTTATTAAGAAATTTGTTGTATAATAAATATTACAGTTAGAGTTTTTATGCGCAGTTTTCATTTTATGTGACAATATTACGTACTTACTTACAAATGGTCTTTAAAGAACCCGGAAGTTCATTGTGGCCCTCACATAAGCCCGCCAACGGTCTCTATCCTGTGCAAGATTAATCCAGTCTCTATCATCATATCCCACCTCCCTCAAATCTATTTTAATATTATTCTCCCATCTACGTCTCGGCCTCCCCAAAGGTCTTTTTCCCTCAGGTCTCCCAACTAACACTCTATATGCATTTCTAGATTTACCCATACATGCTACATGCCCTGCCCATCTCAAGCGTCTGGATTTAATGTTCCTAATTATGTTAGGTGAAGAATACAATGTTTGTAGTTCTGCGTTGTGTAACTATTTCCATTCTCCTGTAATTTCATGCCTCTTAGCCTCAAATATTTTCCTAAGCACCTTATTCTCGAATACCCTCACCTCTGTTCCTCTCTCAAAGTGAGAGTCCAAATGTGACATTATTAAATGTTAAAATTCTGTGTTGAATCTTCAAAATACACAAAAATGAAAGAAAATTTCAGTGTCATATTATTAACGTACATCTTGTCACACTGCCGGTTTACATACTCTTGTTTTTAATTGTGTGCAATCACATTTCAACTTGACCTGTATTTCATTTGAAAATTTACGAACTTTTCATGATTTTAACTTAAGTACGTCAAAATGATAATTTTAATTTAAAGAGATGAAAAGAGGTTGCAAGTGATATTACTGTGTCTAGGTCATTTTTGAAGAATCATTCAAAATACATACATAAATAATAGTTATTAACGATACGGGTTTCGTAACGTTTCATATTACAATACTAGTTTCATACCCAGTCGAGTATTGTAATATTAAGTTACAATAAGTATATCATACAACGTTTTATCCACTTTGGTAAAAAATATTTCCTTGCAGATATTCTGCGTCATCATACGATGAAAGAGTAATGGAACGGAGAAAAATTCTCTCCGGCGCCGGGATTTGAACCCGGGTTTTCAGCTCTGCGTGCTGATGCTTTATCCACTAAGCCACACTGGCTACCACCCGGCGTCGGACAGAATCGTCTCAGATTAAGCTCCAACTTCGTGATTTAAGACGGCGCTTATTCCGTCGGATCCCGGCCAACTAGTCACTCATAACGAGTGCACCTCAGCACATGTGTGGACTTCGGTCCTAAGTTCATAGACATCTATGACGTAGTGCAGAGGGCGGCCACTAGAGGGAACCCAATAGTTGGAGCTTAATCTTAGACGATTTTGTCCGACGCCGGGGTGGTATTCGGTGTGGCTTAGTGGATAAAGCATCAGCACGCAAAGCTGAAAACCCGAGTTCAAATCCCGGCGCCGGAGAGAATTTTTCTCCGTTCCATTACTCTTTTATTTTTATTAGTTTTGAACATATTTTTTTTTTGTGTGTGTGAAGAGGGGGTTGTATTATTATTAGTTTCTTTCTGCGAAAACGATTCGTTTGTGTTTGTTTCGTCTGATTTATCAGGTTATAGCAAATATACGATACAAGCAGTTGATCTTTTGTTACCCCCACCCAAATTATAACGTGAGATGGATTTTGACCAGTTTCTTGGAAGAAATATGGATTCTCCTTGGACAAAAAATTAAAGTTCAAATCCTTATTAACTTCAATGAATACCACATTCATCAGGGGGGGGGGAACTTTCCTTTTACCTTCTATCTTTGGAAAATGGCTAAGACGCAAATTGCATGCCTCCTCGAGCCCTTTAAGAAGAGACTGTACTTTCATATCTTACATTGTTAAATTCCTCAAATTTGAGTGCACTTTTGTCGGAAATTATAAAAAGTACAAATGTAAAAAAATAGGGCATACGTAACATACCAGTTCACACCTGTGGAGTAACGGTCAGCGCGTCTGGCCGCGAAACCAGGTGATGCGGGTTCCAATCCTGGTCGGGGCAAGTTACCTAGTTGAGGTTTTTTCCGGGGTTTTCCCTCAACCTAATACGAGCAAATGCTGGGTAACTTTCGGTGCTGGACCCCGGACTCATTTCACCGGCATTATCACCTACATTTCATTCAGACGCTAAATAATCTAGATGTTGATACAGCGTCGTAAAATAACTCAATAAAATAAAAGTAAAAATGTAACATACCTTTATGTATACAAGTGGCTAAATAAATTTAAAATTTCAGTGAGCGGTTGGAAAAAAAAATCATTGATAACATTTCTTGAATTAAGAATTGCTCCAAATTATTTTTTATGTTTGCTCAAGATAGAAATAATCTTAACTTTTTTTTAACCTCTTGTGTAAAATGCCATCACGTTGATATTACATATTAATTTCAGCCTTCTGGGTACAATACTTTCCGAGAAAAGTGTACCAATCTCACAAAAATAAGAAATTGCAGAAAAATGGTTCAAGGTTTCCATATCTTGCAATGTTAAATTTCTCAATTTGGAGTGTACTTTTCTCAGAAGTAATAAAAGATACAACTGTAGAAAAAATAGGGTATATGTAACATACTTTTATATATACAACCGATTAAATAAACTTAAAATTCCACTGAACGGTTGGAAAAAAAAAAAACAGTTCATTGATAACATTTTTTGCATTAAGAATTATTGCAAATTATTTTTCATTTTTGCTGACCATAGAAATAACCTTCATTTGTTTAACCTCTTGTGGAAAATGTCTTATTATTAAATATATATATATATATATATATATATATATATATATATATATATATATATATATATTAATTTCAGCCTTCTGGGTACAATACTTCCTGAGAAAAGTCCACCAATGTCACAAAAATATGAAATTCCAGAAAAATTGTGTCAAAGTTTCTATATCTTGCAATGTTAAAATCCTCAGTTTTGGGAGCACTTTTCTCAGAAGTGATAAAACAAAAAAAGGTAGAAAAAAATAGGACATATGTAACATACTTTTATGTATACAACCGGCTAAATAAATTTAATTCCATTGGCTGTTGTACAGCACATTAGATATTAGTGAATACTTAGTTACAAATGGCATTTAAGGAACCTGCAGGTTCATTGCCGCCCTCACACAAGCCCGTCATCGGTCCCTATCCTGTGCAAGATTAATCCACTCTCTATCAGCATATCTCATATCCCTCATCGATTTTAATATTATCCTCCCATCTACGTCTCGGCCTCCCCAAAGGCCTTTTTCCCTCCGGCCTTCCAAGTAACACCCTATATGCATTTCTGAATTCGCTCATAGATATTAGTGAATAAATAAATAAATAAAATTGTTATTATGATTATGATTATTATTATGGTTATTATTATTATTATTATTATTATTATTATTATTATTATTATTATTATTACTATTTGATTACTAATACTAGAGAAATTGTTTATATAGACGAACGGGTCCACATCTGTGGAGTAACGATTAAATAAATAAATCAAATTATTATTATTATTATTATTATTATTATTATTATTATTATTATTATTATTATTTGATTACTAATACTAGAGAAATTGTTTACAGAGACGAACGGGTCTACACCTGTGGAGTAACTGTCAGCGCGTCTGGCCGCGAAACCAGGTTGCCCGGGTTCGATTCCCGGTTGGGGCAAGTTACCTGGTTGAGGTTTTTTCCGGGCTTTTCCCTCAACACAATATGAGCAAATGTTCGGTAACTTTCGGTGCTTGTCCCCGGACTCATTTCACCTTCATATCATTCAGACGCTAAATAACCTAAGATGTTGATAAAGCGTCGTAAAATAACCTACTAAATTAAGAATAGACGACAGAGGGATAGGAAGTATTTAAATAACCAGCGTCAGTACATAATGGATGCAAGGATAGTGCAATTTTTGTAAATATATCGAATTTGACTTTCTCAGAATCAAAATATTGTCCCTCTATATTTCGTGGAATTGAGAGAGAGAAAAAAAGTCTGTAGAAGGATGGCATGGAATACAAATGATAGTAACCAGATTGATGTTACAGCATAGTGTTCACATCAGTTTTTGATATTTGTACAGAACTGTACCTAAGTTGAATGTCTTAATCCTAAACCCTCTATCTCATCCAGAATAAACAGGAATACATAATGCGGAAGGGGGGTGTGGGGGGGACGGCACGGCAAAGCCAACAGAAGAGGGAGATGTTGGTAGCTTCATAAGATCAATATCTTTGATGGGTGTAAGGATACGTATATTTATTACTTATTAAAATCTATCTAGTGGTGTAGCAGAAGGAGAAGGAGGGTTCTGGTGTTGGGGAATATAGAGAGGGGAGGGGGTAGCTAGCTTCAGTGCGGGAGAGGATCCATCATGAAAGGGAATCGCAAACGACGGTTCTAGGTACGCATAGCGGCCATATTGGACTCCATACTAAAGTGCAGAGACACCAACGGCGATCTTTAAAACTATAGCAACAGTTGAATTAACAATGTGCATTGTTGGTATCAGAAAGTGACATGGAATTTTAAATTTCATTGGTTGGATGACTGTGTCTTTATGTTTTGGTTTTTTTATGAATTTTTATTATATTTATATAATTTTATTGAGAAGATTACGAGGGTTAAATGATACTATAGTCGCGACGCTGTTATTCCCGGCGTGACTCCTCCTCTTTGCTTACGTCTTAAGAAGTGAAGGCTCTATAAAGTCTAGGTAGGTAGTGTCGTTCGCCATTTTTGTTTTTTCGTTGCCGAGCTACCATACGAGGAATCTATTTGCCACACCGTTAAACATTATCATGTCGTAGCTCCTATGATAATAAATCAAATGCACTGCAATTCAGCAAATAATTCAGTGGCAAATAACGTCTTCGTGTGCTTTCTGCGAACGCCAACGAAAGAGCCAAAATGGCGAGCGATTATATTAAGTATTTATCGAGCCTTAAGAAATGAATAACGTCTTCATAAGCGAATCACAAAACGCACACGTTTAAATGTAGCCGGCCTGCAACGTGATTGGCTGCCGGAAATTAAAGTGACGGGACTATAATATAATATCCTGTATCTTATTGTACAGATAATACGAGTATACAGTGTGGAAGTTACATGTGTAATTGTGCAGATTTTAGCAGCTGATTTCTTGGATAGCGTACAACGAAAAATTTATTCGAATACCATATTAGTCGCAAATGAATAATGGTTGTGGCTGACAAACGCGTAACAGTGAAAGAATTGTCACTCCATTTACTGTGGATCTCTGGAAAAAGAACTAAGAAAGAGACTAGTGAAGTGCGTTGTCTGGAATGTAGCACTGTATGGGACAGAAACATGGACATTACGACGAAGTGAAGAGAAGCGAATAGAAGCATTTGGAATGTGGATATGGAGAAGAATGGAGCATGTGAAGTGGACAGACAGAATAAGAAATAAAGCTGTGTTGGAAAGAGTGGATGAAGAAAGTATGATGTTGGGACTGATCAGGAAGAGGAAAAGGAATCGGTTGGGTCACTGGCTGAGAAGAAACTGCCTACTGAAGGATGCACTGGAAGGAATGGTGAACGGGAGAAGAGTTCGTGGTAGAAGAAGATATCAGATGATAGACGATATTAATATGGATCATATGAGGAAACAAAGAGGAAGGCAGAAAATAGGAAAGACTGGAGAAAGCTGGGTTTGCAGTGAAAGACCTGCCCTTGGGCAGAACACTAAATGAATGAATGAACTTTAGCTTGTAGCCCAAGACGATACGGAGACAGGGGAATACCAAGACACTTGTGGAAGGCCATCTTTCTTAGATTAACTACCGTCACAGACTACATGTTGCAAATCGGGTATGTTCATGATGATGATATGTAGGACTAATTATTACCATTGGCATCCCTGCCAGCGAAAACAGTACACACAATTTTTATTTTTTTTAATAGTGTTTACCGTTGGTATTTCTACAGTTTGGCCAATATTCGTCAAAATTATCTTAGACTTTCTTTACACACACGTGACAATTTCGTTTACGTGAATAAGTCAAGGTTATTCAGAAAGAATATAATCTCCTCTATTATTTGCTGTTCTTTTCAGACGGAATTTTACAAGAGTCACTCCCAAAATAATGCACAACCTTTATTTAAAAATTATATTTTTAACCTACAGCTTTTATATTTTCACAGAATGCAGATACATCCTTTAGGAACAAGATATCACTTTACCACGTAATCCCCGTTCCTTTTCAACTGCCTTACGCCACCTTAGAACGAGGGCCTGTATACCTGCACGGTAAAAGTCTAGACCAACATGTCTGAGCCACTCTTTAGCAGCGTGCACGAGGGAGTCATCATCTTGAAACCTCGTTCCGTGAAGGGATTCCTTCAGTTTACCAAAGAAATGGTAATGGGCCAGATCAGGACTGTAAGGCGGTTGTTTCAGTGCTGTCCATCCAAGTTTTCTGATCTGGCCTACGGTCTTTTCATCTCCTGTCACAATTCTTGCAAGAAAGTCATCTCCATATTGGTCCAAAAGTTCGCTCACACTGTTTTTCGTTTTTTTTTTTTTTTTGTGGGCTTCTGTCAACATACTCAGAACGCACCTGGCACAAACTTTTTTTTTTAAACCGAACTGTTTCAATATTCTGCACAAACATTCTTCTCCTATTCTTTTAAAAGCTCCCTTGGCCTCTTTTTAACTTCCTACAGCAGCTCATGTTACTGCTTATAGTACACCCCAAATATCTGAAGCTGTCCACTTGCTATACTGGCTCATTTAGAATTCGCAAGTTTATCTTTTGTATTTTTCTTCCTACGGCCATCGTCTTCGTCTTGTTTGCTTTTATCTTCATCTCATACCGTTCACAGCTGTCATTTAGCTCCAGTAGGATATCATTTAGTATCAGTTAAAGCTAAAGTTAATCGTGTAAGTATATATATATTTTTTTTCATTTTTAAATATGGTTCTTCCATAGTTGTTGATAATAATTTCGAATTTGTAGATACGGTTAACAAGAGATATGTAATTTTTCTTGCATAGCTATAGACTTACTGCGTATTTCTTTGACGGTCCAGTCTCTCTATGTCCAATAATGATCTCAAAAGACGCACTTCAGCTGTTTCTACTTTCTGTAAATTTCGTTTATATAAAAACCAGACCTCACTGCCGTCGTTCTGATATCATTAAAAAAAACCGTGCACTGTTTATGTCAGTCGGTTATAATAAATTTCTCTCAACAGTTTAATTTGTTGTTATTTTTGTTACTTTTCCCCCCAAGGGCTAAATTAAGTAACAAAAAGGAATAGAGATTTGTAATAATTATGTGGAAAATTTTTGTGGAATTAAAAAATTCTCGTAAGTGCTGAGTAGCAAACGAAACACAACTGTAATACAAACTGACGTCCAGAGATACCAACGTAAATCTTTGTGAATATATAAATACTTGAAAAAAATTGTGTACGTTGTAGAAAGTCAGTTCATTTATAATTAATTTCTTTGAGCAGTTAAATTACTGCTAATTTGTTTGGTTTTTCTCTAAGAGCTAGCTGAATTTAATGAACTGTTACTGAGATTTTAAATATTTTTGTAATTAATTTCGGATGCAGTAAAAATTGTAATATTCGCGTAAGAACAAAATTCACGCAATTATAATAAAAAGAATTAGAATAAAAAATCCTTCTGTCGATATTAATCCTAATTAGTATCGACAAAATTTAGTATAAAACAGGTTATGAGATTCGAAGATGAATACATTTAAGGCGGAGATAAATCAAAACCATAATAATGTTATTTTCTCTCAGCTACTGGAATAGTTCAGGCGGTAGTGCATTTTCCTCTTGTCCCGAAGCTGCGCTTGAGAGTTGCTTCGATTCCCGCTTGGATTGATTACCTAATTGGGTTTTCTCCGAAGTTTTCCCCACTGTAAAGCTAATGTCAGGTAATTCCAGGGCCAAATCACGACCTTACATCATCAAATACTATCTTGCTATCACCAATATAATC
This sequence comes from Periplaneta americana, assembly GCF_040183065.1. Lineage (NCBI taxonomy): Eukaryota > Metazoa > Arthropoda > Insecta > Blattodea > Blattidae > Periplaneta > Periplaneta americana. Next base: position 23,421,618 of record NC_091122.1, on the reverse strand, counting down.
GGCTCTGTATAACCTATTGGCTGATACAGCGATGCTGAATAACCGATAAATATTGACAAGTGATTAACCGATTCGCTAGTCGACCTGGTTGGTGAGTTGGTATAGCGTTGGCCTTCTATGCCCAAGGTTGCGGGTTCGATCCCGGGCCAGATCGATGGCATTTAAATGTGCTTAAATGCGACAGGCTCATGTCAGTAGATTTATTCTCATGTAAAAGAACTCCTGCGGGACAAAATTCCGGCACATCCGGCGACGCTGATGTAACCTCTGCAGTTGCGAGCGTTGTTAAATAAAACATAACATTTAGTTTAACATTCGATTCGCTAAATCTACACCTGTGGAGTAACGGTTAGCGCGTCTGGCTGTGAAACCAGGTGGCCCGGGTTCGATTCCCGGTATGGACAAGTTACCTGGATGAGGTTTTTCCCGGGTTTTCCCTCAACCTAATATGAGTGCTTGACTCCGGATTCATTTCACCGGCATTATCACTTTCATCTCATTCGGACGCTAAATAATCTAAGATTTTGATAAAGCGTCGTAAAATAACCTACTAAAAATCGATTCGCTATAGTGGCTTCAAATGTGTATGCTATTCATGATTTTAGAGCAAGAATGATCGAGATTTTAGGATGTTTGGGATTTGAAATAAAATATCTTTATACTCCCCGCGGAGCCTTCTCGTCAACTACTTCATAATCGCTTCCTCATTCCATGAGATCTAATCTCCAGACAACAATGCAAGTTATAGTCGAAACGATTTACACATCAATAAAGGTAGGCCTTCACTTACCGGAAAAAATTCGTTCGTTGCGTTCGTATTTTTATTACACAGTGTGAATCAAAAGTCTGGAACCATATAAATATCTTCCATATGCTTGATTTTCGATTACTATAGGTGTTGCAAGTATTTGTAAGACCAAATGCTCTACCAGTGACACATTCGATTCTAGCCTTCAGCTATTTCAAAAGCCGCCATTTTGGATGCAACTTTGAAATTTTAAATGGAAAGAGGGTCATGTTGGTACTCAAAATCATGTGAAATTTTCTAAAACAAAATCAATGCTGCAATTCGTTTTGAGATATCTCTAATCGTTTTCAAGTTATTTAAAGATGAGAATGTGGAACATTTAAAGAATCGTATCATTGAAGCCTGTGCTAAAGTGATCCCGGAAAAGCTACTAAATATTATCTCCACATTCTCAATTTTCTCTTCATTACCAAGCTCTTTACGTAACTCCATAAGAAAAAATTAAGGGGTGTAAGTCTGGAGACCTGGGCGGCCATTCTACTGGTCCACGCCGACCAATCCAAAGTCCAGGAAACTGTTCGTCCAGTCTGCTGCAACATTTCTGTGGTTTAACCTACCAGAATTAAGAATGATACCAATTCTTCCCTCTTTCGATAATGCCATCACGAAAATAAAGAAATTTGTTACAGGAAAGCTTCAAATAATCACAAGAATGGGTTGAAAGTGTCACAGGCTAATCAAATAGTAAAGCAGGAAAAGTTAATTATCAGAATTGATAAAAAGATACCTTTTCCAAAGCCTCCTTAGTACTGTGCTGTGTTACAAAATATCTGTAAATGCAGTAACTAATGTTTGTCTTTTATACTGAACCAGGATTAAAGTTTCTTCCATAATTCAACATAAAACTGAGTCGGATTTAAGAAATTATATACAATTACATATATACCTTTATCCGTTGATTTTATTACAGAAAAAAGTATTAAAAATTTGTTTTAAAAAGCAGAAAGTTTACCCAACTGAATTGTTGTTTAAACATTTCAAAGTTTTCAATATTAAACAAATTTATTATTTTATTCTATTAAAATATTTTCATAGAAATTTTAATAACTTTGAAAGGTATATACATAAAGAAAGAACTAAAAATATGAATTCTCTGCGTCTGTGTGTATCATAATGTAAAACCAATACAGTTTTTTTTTATCATAGCACGAGTCAAGGTCCCAGAATATTAAAAAAAATGTATTCCAATATTATTTTAACCACGAATAATCTCCAAATTAATAAAAAAATATAAAAAAAAATGGTATTGGATTTATAGTTTGGGTTTAAACATATTAAACACTATTTAATCTGTATTTACTCTCAATTTTAATTTTATTTTTGTCTGTATTGGAATCCCCTCCTGAGCACGAGTCTTACTCATTCAGGAGTGGGCTAGTTTATATTTCATTGTATTTATTAACTTGTATTCATTTCAAACTTACTAGCAATGAAATAAATAAATAAATAAATAAATACATAAATAAAGAAATAAATAAATAAATAAATAAATAAATAAATAAATAAATAAATAAATAAATAAATAAATAATGAAAGAAATAAATAAATACGTTATACGTAATGGTATCAAAGTTAAATAAGAATTTATTTAATAAAATAAAAATAAACACAGTGGAATACATATTAATGTTGTTAGAAAAAAATACGAATCATATAAAATCAGAAGCCGAGAATTCAATGAAATGTACACAATAAAAATAAAATAAACACATTGGAGTATTTATTAGTATTAGATTACAAATAAGTAGGATTCACATAATTAAACCGGAAACCGACAACTGAATAAAATGTAAATAATAAACATAATAATAATAAAAAGAAAACAACACAGTGGAATACATATTGGTTTTAAGTGATAAATAAACACAATTTACACGATAAAGTCATATGCAGGCATTTAAATAAAGAATATACAAAATTGAACACGGCGGTAAACATATGAAGAGTAAATTAGAAGAAAATATTACTTACAAAATAACATTTTAAAAACAATTGAATTAAGTATAGTCTACTACACAATAAAATTAAGAAACAATAAATAAAAATAAACACAGTGAAATGCATTGCATTAAATATTTGCAATGCGTTAGGCCTGGCAACTTATCTAAATTTACATTTAAAAGAAATCAAAGTTCAGCGGCCCTTGACTTCAGGCGGCAGAGAATTCCAGTGACGAGAAGTCGCAACAATGTTACAAACCAATCGGTTTGAGCTATTAATTTTATCAACATAATTTCAAGTAATCAAATTGATATCAAATATAAGTATTACAACAATTTTGCAAATATTATTCATCTGTTTATCATTTCATCAAGAGTGCAAATAATGAAATGAATATCGAATTTAACTGACCTATTGTAATAAAGTTCTAATTAAAACTTCTAGTTGACCATAATGTTTTTAAAGGAGAAAAACAATGAAATGAAGTGACAATCTAATAAAAAAAAATTGACAGACGTTGCGCAGTTGTGTATGTATTCGCAATTACACGTACAGCACACAGAATTAAATAAAAATCTGAATTTATGATAAAAGAGTAGATATACGCATTTAATTAAAAAAAACTCCCCATTTTATATTTAATCCGGTTGTTTTTCGAAGGCAGTTCCTATGATTAATTAATTTTTATATGCCATCAAAGGCCAAAAAGTTTCATTATTGACAGTGATTAAATAATCTGATGCATTCTAATGGTACGTAATAAATTAATCCCGTTTTTTTGTTTGTTAATTGTATATGCAATGATAAAGATATTCTGAGAAGAATTGCATAGTTAACTCCTACTATCTCCTGATGGTAAACTTGAGTAGGAGAGATTATGTGAGTGAACTGGGTCTTTCAGACCATGGTATCGAAATAGTTATTTATATAACAAGTTGTGAAAAGGGAATAATTTAAGCACGAGACATGAAGATGTCCACCCACAAAGTTGCTTGAGTATATTTCTGAGGGATATCTTGCACTTGTAATCCTTCAACTTTATGGAGCACCTATTCGGCGCTTCGAAGCACAATTTATTTGACATTGAGACTGAGTTTTGAGACTTTTAAAGTTTTTTACTAATTTCTTTCAAATTCGGCGGAACTGTTGTGTCTGTACATTTAAATAACAGTACCAAATTTAATAAAGTTTCATTCCTCAGTTCTTTAGATATTAATTTTCATTTATTTTAATTATATTAAATTATGCGTAAATTAAAAACATTTCTGACGAATTCAGAATTGTTTTTGCTTTCAAACATTTTCTGTGAGGAACTTAAATTTCATGACATAATTACGCATGGTTTTTTAAATTTGAGAATTGGATCATGAGATAATTTTCTTACAAAGCATAGCTTTTGTTTTATAATTTTCTTTAATTTTTTATAGTTAAAAATTCATATTATGAAAAGTTTTAAGTGAAGAGCTGATTCCATGAACAGATTTCTGCAATAGAAATGTATTATTTTTTTGCATCTTAAAAATATCCCTCCATATTTCAATAAAGTATAGGGTATTTAAAAAGTCAGTTCAAACATTAAACCGTTATAAATATTATAATATTTGAGATAGGGAAAAAACAAAAACATCACAGTGTTGGGCAAACAACGGAGTTTACAAAACATTGGGAAGATGTCCGCCGTTCTCTTGTTCAACATACAGCATTCTGTCTGGGACATCATGCACAGCATTTTGCAGCTAATGTCTTGGAATATTGGCAATTTCTTGCGAAATGGCATCTTTCAGTTGCATTAGGGTTGTTGGATGTGTCAGGAAAACTCGTTCTTTGAGGTAACCCTACAACCAAAAGTCGATCGGAGAATGGATTGAAATAAAGCTAAATAAATGAGACGTAAAATATTACCTGTTAAATATGACCGAAGTATAACAAAGATATAAATTTGTTTTACGTAATCTATTGTATAAATATGTAGGCTAATATGTTTATTCCATCGTAAGTGTTGGTCGATTGTAATGCCTAAATACTTAACTTCTGAGGATTGGATTAATATGGGACATTCACAATTTTGAGAAGAACAATCTGAATGATGAATTTTGAGCTTAAAAGAAGATTGAAGAGATTTACGACCACTGGACCACTGGATGTGTTTAAGGAAAGAGCGTACCTTTAGCAATATCATCAGCGAATTGCGTTATGGTTAAATTATCCTGAGACGGATGATCTGCAGTGTAGACGATATAAAGGAGTAGGCCAAGGACGGTGCTCTGGGGGACACCCGAGAGTAAGACATTTGATTTTGAATGTGCCGTTGTTGAGAAGTATATCCGTAAGCATTTTTATATCTGTTACTTAGAACTAACTTACTTCGTACAATGGGAAAATGAACCGGCCAAATGAATTTTTTACTTGATTATTTAACGACGTTATATCAACTACGAGGTTATTTAGCGTCGATATCCAAATGAACGTAAATCCGAACGGAAGTATAGGCCTATTTACATGTTTTGATACCTTTGATGTACAGTAGTGGCAAAAAAAAAACCGGACCGATCCTTGTAGCTGATTTGAGAGCCTTGTTCACTCCAGAGCACGATAGACTGGTAATTAAGACTTTCGTGGTTCGAATCTTCCCTGGGAAGGAAACTATTTTTTGTTCCTTATTAAAATTTATTCCCAATACTTCTCGATTGCTGGTAAAATTCATGTTCTGGGAATAATAAGTTAATTAAGTAGTAAAATATCGCTGCAATCGAAAAGTATTAGGAATAAATTTGAATAAGGAACAAAAAAAGTTTCCTTCCCAGGTAGGATTCGAACCACGAAAGTCTTAGTTACCAGTCTATCGTGCTCTGGAGTGAACAAGGCTCTGAAATCAGCTACAAGGGTCGGTCCGGTTTTTTTTTTTTGCCACTACTGTACAGAACGGATCAGGGTGATGTTTTAACATGATATGGACTCCACAAATTGAGGCTCTAATTGTTTTTAAAGCATAATATCTTGTCGTGCTAAACGCATATGTTGAGTATTGTTAATTCAACCAAATAATATGAAACTGATTCATAGTGGTAATGCTAGAGATAATGTTAATGTTATGTGACTTGTTCTGGTAAAAATATATGGAAATAGGCCTAAAAATTATTAAACATAATTATTGAAAATAAAGAGATCAAAATAAATGCGGCTCCTTAATATTTTTTTAATAAGAATCCCGCCACGTGTCTTACTAGTGTCAGGTAGTAATTTCCTAAAGGAAAGTAAATAACAGTGGCGGATTAAATTATCTTAGAGACAAGAAAATAAAGCTAAGCACAAACTCTATTCATTACAATATCATTAACTCTACTTTTAGAAGAGTGAGAGTTGTACTGAAAATATGATAGGAAAACAGCAAATCGTATCAACTTTTCGGTTTGGTTGCTGCATCATATAGGTTAGGCTGTACTAAGAGAAAGCTGGCTTGAGCTATAGAGAGATGCCCCATGAATAAGTGACGAATTTCACCTCTTCCCACCTTACTCTACCCCTCCCATCCGCAATGTTCTCTATACCGCCCCAGGATGCTACGATATTCAGATCCAAATGAGATGTTTCTCCACCCCTTTCTATCCCCTTTCTACCCTTCCATCACCACCACACTGTAGAGAGACCACTGGCATCGCCATATACTGCCAGATGTAAACATCTCACCGATTTCTCCTATTATGGGTAGAAAATAAGTAAATAGTTATCATTAGTAATGGTGGCAACACTGGTTGCGTACTCAAGCAGCGAAAGTAGACTCCATATTTGTTAAAGAAATCAGAGGTAAAACAGTAATTAGAAAATAATAATATAAGTTAAATATTGAACATTTTCCCTACAGTTATAAGTTATATATAATTTCATAAATACCTAAAAACTAAAATAGTTAAAATTGAATATTAACCATGGCTGCAGTAAATATGCCTACAAATAACCTTGTCGAGTATGTAGGTTAGGGGAGAGATAGGTAGTTTCGGACATCGGGTAATATCGGACAGTGAGTTTCTTTCATCTACCACCAGATGATAGTACCGGAATGGCATGGTTACGTTTCTGTATGTGACATCACAGAAACGTAGCCATGCCATTCCGGTACTATCATCTGGTGGTAGATGGAAGAAACGCACTGTCCGATATTACCCGATGTCCGATACTACCCAACTCTCCCCTATCATTTAAGCTACGAACTGGAAAAAGATATTTCTATAAAATTGAATTGTTTTAATAATTCAATGAATAGGCCACTATTAATAACATTTTAAAACGTCCTCTTGTCCAAAAACATATAAGAATGAAAGCCTATAAAACATTGGCGATACGTGTCCTTACCAGAATGTATGGAAATGAAGCTTGGACTATAAGTAAGTATGTAACGAATACCGAATGAAATTACATACAAAAAAACTACGGGCGACCCTGAATTGACATGAAAGAAAACACAGATATTTTGAAAGAATTAAAAGAGGATCTTATTTGAAGGAAAATTCGAAATTGCAGACAGAAACGAAAATCTCATGTACTCAGAATTCCATTTACATAATACAACGCCAAATAATAAAAATATCGTCCTTCACGAAAAAGATCTTTGGGCAGTCCTGTGAAACAATGGAGTGAGACCGTAGCAGGCCACCAGGCCTACATGATAGGAAGAAGAAGAAGAAGAAGAAGAAGAAGAAGAAGGAGGAGGAGGAGGAGGAGGAGGAGGAAGGAAGAAAGAAGATTTATTTTATATGCAGTGAAACTTCCCAATAGCGGACACCGCCGGGGAAAAATTAAATGTCCGTTATTGAGAAGTGTCCGCTATTTAGAAAATCGTTAGTATGTACCACAGTACATTGAAATTTCTCATACATATTCAACACTATATTTTACAGTACAGTACAGTAGACAGTGAGATTGTGAGATTGTTTGCAGTATTCATCCAGAGAAAAATCCCAGATAAAGGCATCTTATTTGCTCTTGCACGGCAGAACCATCCATATGTTAAATTGTCAATGGCAAGCCCTTCAGTTTTAGGAAAAGCTCTTTTTGTGTTCTCATTTGTATTCTCAATGTAAGATTTTAAAATAACATCCTTGTTTGTCAAAATTTCACTAACCTGAGTTTTTCCCACATTAAACTTTGTGGCCAGCTCACGAACACTTAATTTCTCCTTCTCATTATGCTTTACATTATCCACTTTCTCTTTCAGTGACAAACGTTTACGTTTTTGTGACATTTTTAATGTGACTGTACTTCCGAACACTCTACTTGACAAACTAAGAAAGTACGGACTGCTCACATACAGCATCACAACTAACAACTGTGCTGCTTACCTTCATTAAAGTACAGTAACGTTCAAATGCACGATAATGATTGTTGCAAAGAATTCCGTTAGAATTACGTTCAATTTACAACCGTCTTTTTCTTTTTTTCTTTCCCGCTGTCCGTTATTTGGAAGTTTTAATTGTTGTTGGGAGATACATTTCAGTGTCCGCGTCCGTTATTGAGAATGTCCGCTATTTGGAAGAATTTTATCATAAGGGCCAATGTTATTTTGCAGGGGAATTTTAAAATGTCCGCTATTGAGAGGAGTCCGCTATTGGGAAGTGTCCGTTAAGGCAAGTTTCACTGTATTATAATTCCTTAAGATAAAGCTCAATCAATAGAAAAACTCTCCAAGATTTCGTTTCAGAGCTTTCCCATGGCCATTGTTGTGTGCAATGTTTCACTTCAAGTTTATTGTTGCATATAAAAATTTGCATTTATCAGTCTAGTTCCTTGTCAATAGAGATGTGGACGGTACAGAAAAATGTTCAATGCGTGCTCAGGTTTGCAGAATTGAATTCAGTTACGCGTATTCTGCGGCTCATACGGAGGGAATGGAATGTGGCTCCTTCTACACGCAAATACATTTACGAGTGGGATAGAACTCTACGAGATGATGGAAGCTTGATTTCAAAGACAGGGAAACATTCTAAAAAGCATGTGGCCGAAATGACCGTGGATCAGGTGCGTGAATCATTTGCTAGATGCCTACGTAAATCACGTACCTTGATATGCTGGAGAACTTTGCTATTCCGCAATTTCCGCCAGGTTTAACATTTCAGTAGAATGGTGCTCCACCACACTTCCATCGAAATGTTAAAACGGTTTTCGCTGTAACCTTCTCAAGAAATTGGTTTGGTAGGGATGGGACAACTTCCTGGCCGCCTAGATCTCCGGACTTATCTACTTTGGATTTTTTTGCGTGGAGATTTATTAAAAATTTGTGTACAGCAGAAAAGTTCGTAATTTTATTGATTTGAGACAGCGTATCATTCAAAGCAGTTGAGTTTATAACACCTGATATGTTGGTGAACACCTGACGAGAGGTTGAGTATCGTTTTGGTACCTGTCGAGCTATAAATGGTGCTCATGTTGAAGTGTACTAGTGGAAATAAAAACTTTTTCAGTTACTCTATACAATGCAGAAGAAATTTATTTAATACACCTTATCCAAGTCACGATATAAGCTGTTACTTCTATATGCTTTTACTGTGGACACAATGCATAATTATGCCTAATCTATAACTTAATAATCTATCACTTTAGAGGACAAAGAATGAATTGTATTTTATATTTGAAAATGAGATTTTATTTTCCATTATTTATAAGCGTAACTTCTTGTTAAGAATAACAATGAATTAAACGTAGTAGGCCTACATGTACAAGACAGACAAAATGTCAAATTAGTATTTGTGAAGCACATTCGGTAATTACATTTCTCCATCATGTTACTATTAGCTTCTTGTACCTTGAAAAGAAACATCTGACATTCGTCACTATGGAGACGCAAAACATTTACACGTAACGAACTTTTCCTCCTTTATGTAGCAATCTCAAACGTAAAATTATACTAAATTACTTTGTTTTTTACGGCTTACCTTGCTTTTCTTACTGTCTGTGACATTATTAACATATTATGTGACATGTCGTGTGTGTGTATAACGTAGAGAAGAGGGAAAAAATGAGTTGAAACTCAGAGAAATTAGCTTTAATACTCTGCCACTCCTCAAGCCAGTCCTGGTGTTTAAGAGGTGTAGTTCTACTCACACGTTATGAATTTTGAGTCGCGATGAAACAACTGAAGGTAGCTTGAAAACAGAAGACAACACCAGCCCGTAAGCGAGCACTGCTGGCGACATCTATATCACGTCACGGAAATTATCATCATTATCTTTATTATTATATAAACAGAAAGGAAAATGTAACCACCCTTGTTACATATGAATATATATAATGTATTTTCCTTCTCTTTGTTGTTTCATACAATTTTCACGTATGTTTCTTTCTTGTGCGGAAGAGTGGCTTATGTTCTTTAACAAATTAGCATCATAAATCAACGACGAGCTCAGTAGTGTACACGACAGTTAAGATGCAGGTTTGACGCCGCATGGAAAACCACAATCATGAGGTCCAATCAAACTTAGGAAATGAACTATTTTTCGTTGTGAATTTGATGTCCTGTTTTATCATATTCCCGCAAACCTAGATATAAAAGTCGATGTAAACATGTTAAAGTTTGGAAAGAATCTTACGTCCATGGAAAGAATCTAGGAACTGTGAGAGCTCTACGCTTGTTGACCACTTATCTCACTGTGCAGTACAACTGAAGGGCTCAGAGCCAAAGGCGACTAACCTACAATTACAAAATGAGTAAATAAGGGTTGAAATTAAGAGGATCCTGACAAAAAAGATTGGTTTCACAAGTTATTTTAATTGTTCTACATTGAATAAATACGAAAATATATCGTGAATCTATAACAACAATGCATAGTTTTGAAAAAAAGGCTTAATAATGAACAATACAAAATTGTGGGTTGGTCGCCTTTGGCTCTGAGCCCTTCAACTATTAAATAAATGTAAATATGTCCATGTATATACCACAGAAGTAGTGAAGTAGAGGCACCATACTTTCTTAACTACAGCACTAGAATGAGGTAATGTAGTCAGTACAATGGGCTGCAAAAGAAATGCCGATACGAAAAATATCGTTTTCCAAGGACTTTAGCAAACATGGCGAGATGGAAAGCTATTTTCCTGAGATTAGTTTAAAAAAACGTCAATACAACATTTATAACATATTCACGCTATTCACGGCCAAAGCAAAGCCAGCAAAAATGGGAAAGGAACATGACGAAGAGATAGTAAAAGACTTAGGGTGGGAATTTCTCAAATCAAGGCGACGAAAAACCAGACTGGCCGCATTGTTTAAGGCACAAATTGGACACAAAGCATGGACCGACATCAACACTAGATTAGTAACACCATCAAACTTAGGCAGGGTTGATCATATTGGGAAGTTTAAATGTAGAAAACAAAGAATGGAGGTGGCAAAATTTTCCTTTGTTAACCGCACAATAGAAGACTGGAATAGTTTATCTGCGGCAATCTTTCAGGGTGGTCCTCTCAAAATCAATACGCTTAAGGAAAGATTGAGAAGATTAGACTGAAAGTTAATTGAAGGTGAAGTGTAATTGTCTAAGTTGTGTCATGTAATTAATTAAGTTGGTATGTAACTAATTGTTGATATATTGTAATTAATTAAGCTGATACATAATTAATTAAGTTGATATGTAACTAATTGTTTATATATTGTAATTAATTAAGCTCATACTTAATTAATTAAGTTGATATGCAAATAATTATGGTGACTTGTAATTACGTAAGTTGATAATAGTTGAAGGACGGCTCACTATACAAAGAAAGGCGAACTTTCCTGTTAACCACTTTGCCCAAAACAACAAAAGATTGAAGAGGTAAAGACCGCTGATTGGGTCGCTTTCTCCAGTGCATAAGAGAATAGAATTAATAAGCTGTATTGAAATTTCTAAATATATTGATTTAAAACACAGCAAATATAAAGAAATATGTATTAATTATGATTTAGGTTTTTTTTAAGTTCTTAAGGTCCAATTTAGGGTTTTTTAAGTTCAACATAATTTACATCCCTATATGACTCTTATGACCATGACTCGGATAAATAACACTGGTCAACAAAATTTAAACTTTTGCCTGTTAAAAGAGAAACAATGTGTGATTCTAAGTGACTTTTTTGTGCTGATTTCAAATCTTTTTACAGAACTTTTCCATCACCCAGGGTTTTAGAGTAATGACATGAAAAACATTTTTCGTGTCTATATATTGTAGTATTATATCTTAGCTGAAATTACATTTACTGACCTAAAATGTATGTGAAGTAGATTTTCGGCTCTACTGCGCTTCAGGAACATCTCTCTCAGTGTCCAAGAGTAGTCTTCCAACATATTTGGACACCATTTACTCATAGCACCTACCTATTTCCGCGATGTCCTGGTGGAAACGCTTCCCGTGTTCGTCGCTCACAGCCCCTAGTTTTCAGGGAAGAAATTCAGATGGGAATGCAGAAAGTGTATTTTTAAGACATATTACATCCCATGATCTTGTAGTTCTCAATCATCTCACTGACAAGTTCTCGGTAGTTCTCAGACCTGAAGTTCCCTAGAAAGTTTGTGACAATTTGTTTGAAAAACAACCATGCATCTCCTTCTTGCATATTTACCTGATTTTCGAATTGCGAATGTTTCATAAGATAATTATAATTATCTAAGAAATTATGAGTTTGAAAGTAAGGAAAAAAATAGGTAAAACCTATAAATCCAATCCCTACTAATAACAACTTTCTAAGCTTATTCTGAAGCTTCGTCAGGGTCCGACAGTCTCTGATCTTGCTAGGGAGAGAATTCTAAAGACGGGGAAATGCAACACTAAATGATGAAGAACTATGTTGGGGGATTAGAAGTAGATCTAAATCACTTGCTCTTGAGATTGATAATCTTTAGAAGCTTGAAGCAAGATATTGAGAGTAAAGGAATGTAATAAGAGACAAGAAAGTAAAGAGCACCTAGAGTTTAGTCATTGTTCAGAATAGTGGATACGAATGGAAATACAGAAAATACGCGATGCAAACGGCCGCGATTGTCCATCTCTTGTGCCATGCTGACGTATGACGTTAAGTCCCCTTGGTTGTGGATGTATAGCGTCGGTAATATGTAAGTACGGAAAAGACCATAGGGCCCGGTCTCTTAATCTACTAAAAGATTAAAGTAACTCAATTGAATCACTATCGTCTTATGTTAAACTGAAAAGTCTAATCACTGCAAGAGAACTGATGACACTGCGAATTGGACCACTGGAGGAATGATAACTGCAGGGAAGACTGAAGTCGACTACTTCAAAATTCTTTCCTACAACTGCTTAATTCACTCCGAACCACATGTAATCCATGAAGAATCAAGTTCTGAATGTTTAGCGTGTGATCGCATGTTCAAGGATGGGGGGAGAGAAGTGGGGTAAACTGAAGAATTCTGCACATCTTAGTCCATTAAAATCCTCATGTGATCTGCGGCAAATGAAGCTCTGGGTTTTAGAATGCGACTAGATGTTAATGGTGGTTGGATGAAAACAGCAGCAGAAAAAACCTTCTACTCCGAAAAATTCGAGCGTTAGCTGTTCAGTCTAATCCTACCCAATGTGAAGGATCAAGTTCTGATATTTTAGGATACGACCACATGTTGATGCAACAATGGTTGGCTGAAAATAGCAGGAGAAACTGAACTGCTACGAAAAATTCGAGCGTTAGCTGTTCAGTCTAATCCTAGCCAAATGTGAAGGATCAAGCTCTGATATTTTAGGATACGATCACATGTTAATGATGCAACAATGGTTGGATGAAAATAGCAGGAGAAACTGAACTACTCCAAAAAAATTCAAGCGTTAGCTGTTCAGTATAATCATAGCCCAATGTGAAGGAACAAGTTCTGATATTTTAGGCTATGATCACATGTTAATGATGCAACAATGACTGGACGAAAATAGCAGGAGAAACTGAACTACTCTGAGAAATTCGAGCGTTAGCTATTCAGTCTAATCCTAGCCCAATGTGAAGGATCAAGTTCTGATATTTTAGGATACAATCACATGTTAATGATGCAACAATGGCTGGACGAAAATAGCAGGAGAAACTGAACTACTCTGAGAAATTCGAGCGTTAGCTATTCAGTCTAATCCTAGCCCAATGTGAAGGATCAAGTTCTGATATTTTAGGATACGATCACATGTTAATGTTGCAACAATGGTTGGATGAAAATGGCAGGAGAAACTGAACTACTCTGAGAAATATGAGCGTTAGCTGTTCAGTTCAATCATAGCCCGATGTGAAGGATTAAGTTCTGATATTTTAGGATACAATCACATGTTAATGATGCAACAATGGTTGAACGAAAATAGCGGGAGAAACTGAACTACTCCGAAAAATTCGAGCGTTAGCTGTTCAGTCTAATCCTAGTACAATGTGAAGGATCAAGCTCTGATATTTTAGAATACGATGACATGTTAATGATGCAACAATAATTGGATGAAAATAGTAGGAGAAACTGAACTGGTCCGAAAAATTCGAGCGTTAACTGTTCAGTCTAATTCCAGCCCAATGTGAAGGATCAAGCTCTGATATTTTAGAATACGATGACATGTTAATGATGCAACAATAATTGGATGAAAATAGTAGGAGAAACTGAACTGGTCCGAAAAATTCGAGTGTTAACTGTTCAGTCTAATTCTAGCCCAATGTGAAGGATCAAGCTCTGATATTTTTGAATACGATGACATGTTAATGATGCAACAATAATTGGATGAAAATAGTAGGAGAAACTGAACTGGTCCGAAAAATTCGAGCGTTAACTGTTCAGTCTAATCCTAGCCCAATGTGAAGGATCAAGCTCTGATATTTTAGGATACGATCACATATTAATGATGCAACAATAATTGGATGAAAATAGTAGGAGAAACTGAACTAGTCCGAAAAATTCGAGCGTTAACTGTTCAGTCTAATCCTAGCCCAATGTGAAGGATCAAGCTCTGATATTTTAGGATACGATCACATATTAATGGTGAAACAATGATTTAATTAGTGTAGCAAGGAACACTAAAGTAATCCGAAAAATCTTACCGTTAGCTGCTTCGTTCATTGCAAATCTCGTGTGATTTATGGAAAATAAAGCTCTCGTTTTTAGGATACGATCACTTGTTCATGATGCAGCAATAGTTGAATCAAAGTAGCAGGAGGAACTGAAGTACTCCGAAAATTTTGAGCGTTAGATGTTCAGTCCAATCTTAGCCCAATGTGAAGAATCAAGCTCTGGTTTTTTGGGTTACGATCTCATATTAGTGGTGAAACAATGATTCAATGGGAGTAGGAGGGGAAACTGACGTAATCTGAAAATTTTATTCATAATTAGTTCATTGCAAGTCCTTTGTAACCTGTGAAGAATCAAGCTAAGAGTAACAGGGAAAGCTAAAATATGCCTAATTCGAAAAACCTTATAGGGTAAAGGTTGGTAATATTGTGATACGAGTAATATTGTGATAGTTCTTTTTGAGAATGTAGCCTATTACAATTTTACTGAGCGAGAGGAATATCGGTTTTTTGCGTCAATGTACTAAGGGAATGTTCGTGGATAAGTTTGTGCACAAAACCGGTTCTTCTCTCGCTCAGTAAAATTGTAATAAATTCTCAAAAAGAACTATCACAATATTATTCATATCAAAATATTACAAACTTTTAGCCTACATTACTACTCCACCATAAGTCCCAAGTCCCGTGTAATCTTAGGAAAACAGAGCTCTGATTTTTAGGATACGATCACATGTTAATAATGCAACACTAGTTGAATGAAAATAGTAAGAGAAAATGAACTTACTCCGAAAATTCTGAGCGTTAGGAGTTCAATTCAATCCTAGCCCAATGTAAAGAATCAAGCTCTGGTTTTTTTGAGTTACGATCACATATTAATGGTGAAGCAAAGATTCAATTATTAGAGTAGGACGGGACATTTAAGTAATCCGACAAATCTTATCCATGATTAGTTCATTTAAAATCCCGTTTAATCTGTGAAGAATCATGCTAAGAGTAGCTGGAAACT
This sequence comes from Periplaneta americana, assembly GCF_040183065.1. Classification (NCBI taxonomy): domain Eukaryota; kingdom Metazoa; phylum Arthropoda; class Insecta; order Blattodea; family Blattidae; genus Periplaneta; species Periplaneta americana. The sequence continues at coordinate 23,405,868 of NC_091122.1, read as the reverse complement.
GAAGTAGGCCTCATCCGAAAATCTTATACATTATTAGCCCACTATAAGTCCATTATAATCCAAGGGAAAAAAAGCCCTGATTTTTAGAATACGATCACATGTTAATGATACAGCAATGATTGAATCAATGTAGCAGTTAAAATTCTATTAACTTTACTCAAATTAATACACCTAAATCAAGAATAAAAATATAAATCTTAATGACTAGAAAAATAATAAATATTTACAGTACTCCGAAAAATCTGAACGTCAGGTGTTCAGTTTAATCCTAGCCTCATTTTTAAGTGTCGAGCTCTGATTTTTTAAGGGACGATCACATATTAATGGCGAAGCAATGATTGAATGATAGTGGCAAGGGGTAGTGAAGGAATCGGAAAAATCTGATCATTAGTTGCATGATTTATTGTCAGCAGAAGAGGAGACGATACTAAGGATATGCTACTGGAGCTAAACGACAGTAGTTGTGAGCAGTATGAAATGAAGATAAATGCAAATAAGACGAAGACCATGGTCATAGGAAGAAAAATACAGAAGATAAACTTGCGAGTTCTAAATGAGGCAGTAGAGCAAGTGGACAACTTCAAATACTTGGGGTGTACTATAAGCAGTAATTTGAGCTGTTGCCAGGAAGTCCAAAGGAGGATAGCAATGGCAAAGGAAGCTTCTAATAGATAAAGGAGCATCTTCTGCGGATCTCTGGAGAAAGAACTAAGGAGGAGACTACAATGGAGTGTAGCATTGTATAGGGCAGAAACATGGACATTATGAAGAAGTGAAGAGAAGCGAATAGAAGCATTTGAAGTGTGGATATGGAGAAGAATGGAACGTGTGAAGTGGACAGACAGAATAAGAAATGAAGCTGTGTTGGAAAGAGTGGGTGAAGAAAGAATGATGCTGAAACTGATCAGTAAGAGGAAAAGGAATTGGATGAGAAGAAACTGCCTACTGAAGTGTGTACTGTAAGGAATGGTGAACGGGAGGAGTTCGGTGCAGAAGAAGGTATCAGATGACAGACGACATTAAGATATATGTATCATATGAGGAGATGAAAAGGAAGGCCAAAAAGATGGAAGATTGGAGAAAGCTCGGTTTGCAGTGAAAGATCTGCCCTTGTGCAGAACACTGAATGATGATGACGCAAAAAATCTGGGGAACTTGGTGGCCAATGCACGTGACCACCGCAGTCGATCGATAGTACGGGGATTTGTGAGATTTTAGGTGATGTGTTATCTGACGGTTAAAATTCACAGGGGCCCTGCCGTGCTGGAAGAACATGTCCTTCCTTGCAGCCAAAGGAACTACAAACAGCTGCTTCTGTACATCCATTATGAACATTGCTGCCCTCTTATGATCTCAGAAGAGCGACACGTACTATTTCTTCGTACATAGTCAATGGTACGTAGTCATTTGTCGGTCCTTCATATCATTTGTGTGACTTGTTATGCGTAACATTCAGTCAGCTGTACGAATCTCCACACCCACTGAAAACTGAACACATGTAGTGAACTTTTTTTTACTCAATAAAACTTTCTTGCCTGAAATCTAAATAGGGTCTCTTGAACTTATATCTAGAAAAGTTGACAATTAAATAGTTCTTATTTTATTGAACATTATAACCACTTTTATTTTAACAAGATTATCCTCCACTGTGAAGTAACAGTTAGCACTTCTGACCATGAACCGAGCGGCCCCGGATTTAAATTCTAGTTGGGACAAGTTATCTGGTTGAGGATTTTCGGGGTTTTCCCTCAACCCGTTAAGAACAAATACTGGATAATTTTCGGCGCTGGACCCTGGACTCATTTCGCTGGCATTATCACCTTCATCTCTCACCTTCATCTTCAAAATGGTAGATAAAGAACCATTTAATTTGTCAGTGAGAGTAAATGAATAGGTCTACAGTGAAACCTCTCCTTACGGACACCCCCAAGATACGGACACTCCTCATATACGGACAGATTTTAATGTTCCTACTGAAATAATATAGAAATAATGATAAATTAAACTCTCGTTTACGGACACTCTCAGACACGGACACGGACAGCTGTTTCACAGTCCTAAAGCTTGCTTTACCTCCTGACTGCGAACAGAACTTGGATTTTTTATTGGGTTATTTTACGACGCTGTATCAACATCTAGGTTATTTAGCGTCTGAATGATATGAAGGTGATAATGCCGGTGAAATGAGTCCGGGGTCCAGCACCGAAAGTTATCCAGCATTTGATCGTATTGGGTTGAAGGAAAACCCTGGAAAAAAACCTCAACCAGGTGACTTGCCCCGACCGGGATTCGAATCCAGGCCACCTGGTTTCGCAGCTAGACGCGCTGACATATTCATTTTACAGGTGTGGACCAGAACTTGGATTTCAAGACATAATGTGTTACAAAAAATTTAGTTTTGAGAACTGTACAGAAATTCCTTAACATGAAACATAACATAAGGGTCTCTCTCGTAGGCTACCACTAGCCCAGCCGACTACCCCTTGTTAGCTGGAAGCGGGTGGATAAACAAAGTCATAAAATTTAACTTGTCTGATGTGAATAAGGTTTCCGCGATCGTGAAGTTGTATTCGACACATGATAGGGTTAATAAGATTAAACTCTTCACTTCAATCAGTTGTTCTGTTTCGAGTCATGGCACCTGAACGTGAAGGTTAAGTTGAAAATTGTAAATTATAGTACCGCATCACTGTAGACCTAGAATAAAATTGCACGGCACAGTACTGTATTTTCCTTTTTTTTGGTCTTATCTACTGTAGTTCGGAGTTGCAAAGAATTTACTGTAGTACTGCATACTGTATTTAGAATTAAACTACAGTAATACATTTCATTTAAAGCGTGAGGGGAGACATAATGCATATTACAAATTTACTGTTAGATTGGGGAGCCTCCCTCCCAATAAAGGACACCTCCCAGATGCGGACAGGTTGTTACGTCCCTTCGATGTCCGTAAATTAGAGGTTTCACTGTATATGTTTTAGTGGTAGTCAAGTGCCAGAAACAACAAATACAGTGTCTTGTCAGCAACGTCTTATCTTCAAGTTACGTATACAGATGATGTAATAATTAAAAAGCTATAAAATAATAATTCGTCTCAATGTGCTGAAGAATCGTAACATAGGTCGGTTTTCCCCTGAACGAAATTGTCTCTGTTTCCACTCTGTCAGACTCTTTTGAAAATCTCTTCTCTTTCGCTCATTTACTCAACACATTTGCCATGTCTTTGTTGGCAAGGTTGTCGCGTATGCGAACATGCAGACAGACAGACAGACAGACGTACAAGCCAGCAACAGTAAAGGGATGGGAATAACATTCAAAATTCCTCTTTGACTTAGGGAGTCAAAAACAGAGGCAGCCTTTTGCTATATATATATATCTATATATACACATAGAGAAAGGGAAGTTGTAGAAGGGGTAAGGGGGTATATACATGCATGGCATATGTATTTTATTTATGTTTATTATAAAACCTTCTAAACATTTCCCTTTGTGAATTATTATATACAAAGACTCTGAAACAAAACAGCTATTTTGCATTTTGTGGAAATTGTTAGACGTACCACCTTTCCTCCCCCTCATACCCTTTCCACCCCTCAAACGTCGCACCAATTTTCAGACAGTAAGGGTTCAAGTACTCCTGTATGCTCCTAACTTGTCACACTCCCCTCCCAGACTCTCAATCCTCTCCTAGTCTTCATCTCTTTAACCCGTTGACATAGAGGAACGAGATGCAATGATATATCTGAATTATACGGTTCAAGAAGCGCTAAGTACAGTTGCAGATATGCTCTCAGAGACGACTTGCTGATATCAAGCGACTCTGATTATGATTAGTTACATCTCTTTATTCATATATAGCGTAACCAGGCAACGAGCGTCCGCGTTCCCAGTTGCGTAAATCAGTAATCTTCCCGACTTCCAGAAATCATCGTGTCAGCTACCGATCCAAGGAAATTAACTTTTTCTTAAATAGAAAAGAAAATAGTAATATGCGTTACAAGAGCGGTATGTTGAAGTTTTCATGTTCGAGGAACAGTTTGAAAAAGCGAAACGTAGTTGAGAGAATTGAAAGAAAACATACCGCTCGTGTATCGTATATTACTTTGTGCGAAGATCGTTTATTACATACCTGAAAGACGAATTTCTAATTAGTTGCAATGAAATCTCCATCTTGGTTTCTGTTCAATGACGGCAAATTTGCAAAATAAAAATATCTATCTTCAACATTGTTGCTTTAAAATGTTTTCTCTGTTTACTATACTCCAGCAGGCCGTGATATACGTCTGTCTTCCCCCCCCCCAGTCTATGATGAGTCTGGGATCTTGTTGATTTTTTCATGGCTTCCTTAATGTTACTTGCATCACGAATGCAGTAACTTTAGTGGAGTTGTAGAGTTTACTTAATTTTTGCAAATATTTAAAAACAATAATTTAGGGAAATTGCAGTGTTAAGTTTCCAATTTATAATTATTACTATATTGAACGTCTCTAAAAATAATATGTTAAAAGCCTAAAGCAGTAAAATGAATATGTCACTTAAGCGGTAAGAAGAGGGAAATTGTTAAGTGTGTTAGGTTGGGAATACTGAATGTGGAATTTTAGACTTTCCGCGGATTGGTTTTGTGCGGAGACCAAGCAAATACGCACGATCTCGCACAAATGTATAGTTAGCTAACAAACACGTTATGCAGGAAGGTAAACAAATGAATCTTCAGTGTCGAGTTATTCTTTGAGATATTTCAAACAAAAAAATTAAATACAATTTTGCTCGTTTTTGCTTTCTTTTCGAGGTACGGTAAACATTGTTTTATGTCAAAATTTCATAGCGTATTTTGAGAAAGCCATTGATTAAATTTACAATATGATCAGTGAAATTAAGAGAGCAGTGTATTATGATAAATGATTGCAATAATTTTTTTTGTTGTTTTTAAATGTACAGAAATTTGATCTGAACAAATGTAACATTGTGAAATTAATTTCCAGAACAAAAAGTTAAATCACATATTGTAAGGGGGTGTGCACCGGCGACGCTGATATAGCCTCGGTAGTTGCGAGCGTCGTTAAATAAACCATAGTTTTTTAAAATATAGGAAGACAGAAGAAATGAAAAAAAAAATAAAAAACGAAAGAGATAACTCAGGAAATGTAGAAAGGAAGCATAAATGAAAAATAGAAAATAAGAAATAGAGGAATTAAGAAATGGAGAAGGAAAGGAAACACCAAAAACGTAAAGATGGAATAGAGAAATCAAGAAATGTAGCAAGAAAGGAGAAATAAGAAAAGGAAAGGAGAAGTAGGGCAGTCAACAAATGGAGCAAGAAAGGAGAAATAAAAAAGAAAAGAAGAAATAGGGCAATCAAGAAATGGCGTAAGAAAGGAGAAATAAAAAAGAAAAGAAAAAATAGGGCAGTCAAGAAATGGAGTAAAAAAGGAGAAATAAAAAAGAAAAGAAGAAATAGGGCAGTCAAGAAATGGAGTAAGAAAGGAGAAATAAAAAAGAAAAGAAGAAATAGGGCAGACAAGAAATGGAGTAAGAAAGGAGAAATAAAAAGAAAAGAAGAAATAGGGCAGTCAAGAAATGGAGTAAGAAAGGATAAATAAAAAAGAAAGAAGAAATAGGGCAGTCAAGAAATGGAGAAAGAAAGGAGAAATAAAAAAGAAAGAAGAAATAGGGCAGTCAAGAAATGGAGTAAGAAAGGAGAAATAAAAAAGAAAGAAGAAATGGGACAGTCAAGAAATGGAGTAAGAAAGGAGAAATAAAAAAAGAAAGAAGAAATAGGGCAGTCAAGAAATGGAGAAAGAAAGGAGAAATATAAAGAAAAGAAGAAATAGTGCAGTCATGAAATGGAGTAAGAAAGGAGAAATAAAAAAGAAAGAAGAAATGGGACAGTCAAGAAATGGAGTAAGAAAGGAGAAATAAAAAAGAAAGAAGAAATGGGACAGTCAAGAAATGGAGTAAGAAAGGAGAAATAAAAAAGAAAGAAGAAATGGGACAGTCAAGAAATGGAGTAAGAAAGGAGAAATAAAAAAAGAAAGAAGAAATAGGGCAGTCAAGAAATGGAGTAAGAAAGGAGAAATAAAAAAGAAAGAAGAAATAGGGCAGTCAAGAAATGGAGTAAGAAAGGAGAAATAAAAAAGAAAGAAGAAATGGGACAGTCAAGAAATGGAGTAAGAAAGGAGAAATAAAAAAAGAAAGAAGAAATAGGGCAGTCAAGAAATGGAGAAAGAAAGGAGAAATAAAAAAGAAAAGAAGAAATAGTGCAGACAAGAAATGGAGAAAGAAAAAAGAAAGAAAAGAAGAAATATAGGAATCAGGAAATGGAGAAAGAAAGAAGAAATGAAAAAGAAAAAAATAAATACTGGAATCAAGAAGAGGAGAAAGAAATAAAGTTTCCAAAAAAAGGTAGAAAAATCTTGAAATGGAGAAAGCAGTGAAAAATGAAAACAGAAAATAAGAAATAGAGCAGTAAAGATTTCAAGAAGGAAAGGAAACACTAAAAAAAGATAAGTAGAAATAAAGAAGTGAAGAAATAGATAAAGAAAAGAAAATGAACACACGAAAGAAGAAAAAGAGCAGTTAAGAAATCTGGAATGAAAGAAAATACCGAAAACGAAAAGAAGAAATAGAACATCAATAAATGGAGCAAGAAAAGAAAAGTGGAAAAGAGAAGAAAAATAGAGAACGCAAGACATGGAAATAGAAGGGAAACATGAAAGGAAAACAACAAAGAGATAAATGAAGAAATGGAGGAAAAAAACAGAAAAAATAGAAGAAATGGAGAAATGAAAATATAGAAAAAGAAATTAAAAAGGAAGAAAGAAAGGATGTAACAATTAAATAAAGAAAGAGAGAAAGAACTCAAAAGGGAGTATAGTAGAGAAGATCGCGTAAAGCGACTAAGGGCCTGTATAATGTAAAATTTCCTCAGGATGCATTTAGTCGACTTGTTTAACCCCGTAAGTCCAATTTTTATTGAATATTGAAGTCTGTGTTTATGTTTTCAAAATGTGTCAGCTGATAACACTTCGTAAGACTTCAAATGTTTCTATATTTTACATATAACAAATTCATAACAGTTGTTGACTGGGGTATAAAAGGAATAAGAAGTCATTTTGCTGTGTTGTAGGCCTACTTATTTCCTCAAATGCAGTAAAAGTTTAAAAGTTTTTAAACTGAGTCAACGATATATATTAACGATCCTATTTATTACAAATCTGAAGATTGTCTTTCGTGCCGAGAATCGAACCTGGGTCCATTGGGTTTGTACGAACCACAGCACATGACTTCCGTATCATGTTGGTATTACAGTTTATTGGGTCATTATACCTAACCTCAAAAGTCTACAAGATCCTCCGCTATTACTTTGTGTGTCACTTTACTTCAAGTATCTCCAGATATGGGTGTATGAAATTGCAAGTCGTTGCTGAAACAAGGGTTGAAATAAAATTATTAGCGCGAGAAGGGCGTGATCAGGGCAGATCGGTGATGACGTGGAGGACGTATCCATCGGGGAGTTTCGCGTCGCAGACAGCCAAGTCACTCCTGCTGCCGATTTAATTTCGTTAGCTGAAGAGGACGATGGATGGTGACATCGGATGTGATGCCATGTCAGACGGGGGTAGGGCATGTGATCGGGAGACTGAGAAACAACGTCACGCTAAGGAGAAACTTAACGACATCGCAAATGACCTTCACTTACTCACAAACTTACCCCAAGTCATTCGCTCTCCCACTCATTCAGCTATCAATTCACCCATTCGGTTACTCTTACCATAGTCAATTTTTCAGCAACTGTCAGTTCTATTCATCCATAACCCCATATCGAAAGCTTTTAATAGAAAAAGGAGCATCTTCTGCAGACCTCTGGAAAAAGAACTAAGCAAGAGACTATTGACGTGCTTTGTAAGGAGTGTGGCACTGTATGGGGCAGAAACGTGGGCATTACGACGAAGTGAAGAGAAGCGAATAAAAGCATTTGAAATGTGAATTTGGCGAAGAATGGAACGTCTGAAGTGGATGTGTTGGAAAGAGTGGGTGAACAAAGAATGATGCTGAAAATCAGGAAGACGAAAAGGAATTGGCTGGGTCACTGGCTGAGAAGAAACTGCCTCCTGAAAGATGCACTGGAAGGAATGGTGAACGGGAGAAGAGTTCGGGGCAGAAGAAGATATCAGATGATAGACGACATTAAGATATATGGATCATATGAGAAGACTAAGAGGAAGGCAGAAAATAGGGTTCTTTTCAAATTCTACAATGCAAATTAAATTCCGGTGGTTAATTCTGCAATACAAATTAATTTCCTATAGTTACCATGGATTATTTTCAAGTCTACAATACGAATTAACTTGCTATGGTTGCCTTGCATTATTTTCAAATTCTACAATTCAATTTAAATTCCGGTGGTTAATTCTGCAATATAAATTAATTTCCTATAGTTACCACGGATTATTTTCAAGTCTACAATACGAATTAACTTCCTATGTTTACCATGCATTATTTTCAAATTCTACAATACGAATTAAATTCCTATGGTTACCCTTCCTATGGTTACTATGGATTATTTTCAAATTCTACAATACGAATTAACTTCCTATGGTTACCATGCATTATTTTCAAATTCCACAATATCAATTAACTTCCTATAGTTACCATGCATTATTTTCAAGTCTACAATACGAATTAACTTCCTATGGTTACCATGCATTATTTTTAAGTCTACAATACGAATTAACTTCCTATGGTTACCATGCATTATTTTCAAGTCTACAATACGAATTAACTTCCTATGGTTACCATGCATTATTTTCAAGTCTACAATACGAATTAACTTCCTATGGTTACCATGGATTATTTTCAAGTCTACAATACGAATTAACTTCCTATGGTTACCATGGATTATTTTCAAGTCTACAATACGAATTAACTTCCTATGGTTACCATGCATTATTTTCAAGTCTACAATACGAATTAACTTCCTATGGTTACCTTGCATTATTTTCAAGTCTACAATACGAATTAACTTCCTATGGTTACCATGCATTATTTTCAAATTCTACAATACGAATTAACTTCCTATGGTTACCATGCATTATTTTCAAATTCTACAATACGAATTAAATTCCTATGGTTACCATGGATTATTTTCAAATTCCACAATACGAATTAACTTCCTATGGTTACCATGGATTATTTTCAAATCCCACAATACGAATTAACTTCCCATGGTTTCCATGGATTATATTCAAATTCTACAATACGAATTAACTTCCTATGGTTACCATGGATTATTTCGAAATTCTACAATACGAATTAACTTCCTATGGTTACCATGGATTATTTTCAAATTCTACAATACGAATTAAATTCCTATGGTTACCATGGATTATTTTCAAATTCTACAATACGAATTAACTTCCTATGGTTACTATGGATTATTTTCAAATTCTACAATACGAATTAACTTCTTATGGTTACCATGGATTATTTTCAAATTCTACAATACGAATTAACTTCCTATGGTTACCATGGACTATTTTCAAATTCTACAATACGAATTAACTTCCTATGGTTACCATGGATTATTTTTAAATTCTACAATACGAATTAACTTCCTATGGTTACCACGGATTATTTTCAAATTCTACAACAGGAATTAACTTCCTATGGTTACTATGGATTATTTTCAAATTCTACAACAGGAATTAACTTCCTATGGTTACTATGGAATATTTTCAAATTCTACAACAGGAAATAACTTCTTATGGTTACCATGGATTATTTTCAAATTCTACAACAGGAATTAACTTCCTATGGTTACTATGCATTATTTTCAAATCCTACAACAGGAATTAACTTCTTATGGTTATCATGGACTATTTTCAAATTCTACAATACGAATTAACTTCCTATGGTTACCATGGATTTTTTCAAATTCTACAATACGAATTAACTTCCTATGGTTACTATGGATTATTTTCAAATTCTACAACAGGAATTAACTTCCTATGGTCACTATGGATTATTTCCAAATTCTACAACAGGAATTAACTTCGTATTGTTATCATGGACTATTTTCAAATTCTACAATACGAATTAACTTCGTATTGTTACCATGCGATTCTTTGGAAAATTCTACAATACGAAGAAAAGTTCCGTGTTTACAAAGTCAAATTTCTCCAAATTCTACAATATAGAATTTTCAATATATTTCCAAATTCTATAAGCATGAATTGCGCTTATGTGATTGCAGAATGATTTTGTTATTATTCTTTGCTTTACTGTAGTTACAAAAATAATTCTTCCGAAAACTTCAACAGGAAACCTTTTACTTTGATTAATTCGGACACCATGTTAAATTCTCAGATAGGGCATTCATCTTGGCAGTAAGCGAGGCGCGTTGTTGTGGGACTTGTCAGAAGGCTTCGCGCTGTGACCTCTGAAGCCACGCGGCAAATCCTTGAATTGCGCACAATGAGTGAATGTCTTGCAGCTGCCCCCTGTAACGAGTGCTCTGTCCACCTTGCCACTCCGGATGCTGTTTGATGCCTCCTCACGTGACATGATGCTCATCTGTCTGTTCTATTGATCCGCCTCGTCGTAATCTACGGCACACACGCACCGTCTCCGAGGCGGCGGCGACGGCGACTTGTAGGACAATGGGGAGTGGCAGCGGCCACCTCGTCGCGCCAACGACCCCCCCCACCCCCAGCCCTTCAACTTGGAGTGTTTGTTCACAAATCGTTTAGAATAGATCCTGACGTATTCACTGACAGGTTCTGAATTCGGCTTTCGAATTTCGTTTATCTGTCATTTAACGACGTTGTGTTATTTGCGAGGTTATTTCTACCGTCATTGGATATGGTGTTTCGTCATGGTGTTACCTGATATTCGTCTTACAGTAGAGATCACTTAAAAACCAACGTGGCAATCAGCCGAAGCGGAAATCGAACTCATGCAAACTCGTTACCGCATGAGCTACGCTGATATATACTTTACTATCGTAATGAAGAACTTGGAAATGAAAGAATTGACTAATGTCAGATATTAAATCTAGAGAGTGCAGAATTCAATATTGGAAACAATAAGAAATAAATTATAATCACTAACAGCTTCAGCGAATCCACCTAATAACACAGCGAATCTGTGGCTTGTTAAATGTTTTATAACTTCTACCCGAGAAATAATGATAAATACAAGAAATTATTCTGTGTGCCTTGTCACTTCTGATAGTCTCTTAATCTATAGAAGGGAACACTAATGTGATATTTAAAAATTCTACAATTTTCATCCAAAATTTATGAATTTTTAAACTGCATCATGCCTACAATACTATCTTCTGTACAAAATTTGGTGCCATTATTTTTATAAAATATTTTATATTGACTTCACTGATTTTATTATTCGGTTGAGAAGCTTTTGTCATCTAGTCTTCTGTCAAAAAATCTGAAAGTTAGAATTTACAAAACAGCTATATTACCGGTTGTTCTACTGGGTGTTCATTTCTAAGTGTGTCATGACGTCACTGTTGTAAGTCAGCGATTTGAAGCGAGTTTCAGCTTTTATATCAGAGAAGTTGCATATTAATCAAGGCGTTCAATCTGAACTTGAGAACGTGTACGGTATAACTTGAACGTCGTAGCAACAGATGGCGGTCTGTACGGTCTGTGTGCTATCATAACCTCTTTCGAACTGTGTTTTGCGCGGGCAAGTCGTCGCAGGGTATTTGTTATCATCGGTTGCGTACGGCAACATTCCACAGTACAAATCAAATGCTCCGTGTCCATGTTGACCGTCGAAGTTAATGTCAACGAATACGTAAGTAATCGTCTTAACCCTCTCACCATATCCCGACAGTAAGAAAAAAACTCACCTCAGTACATGTTTCCAAACAGTTCACATTCCTGCCACTACCGGCGTTACCGTATGTATCGGTAAATACTTTTCAGAATGAACGCCGTACATGATAGGCAACTTCTCTGGCATATAGGTAATACGCCTCTGCGAAAGTGTAGGAAGATAGAATTTTCTAGGCTCATCGGCTAGCCACATGACGGTATACAGCGAGCCATGACACATTTTGAACTGAAAATCCAGTATATGGTTGTGAAACTTGGACTCTCACTTTGAAAGAGGAACAGAGATTAAGAGTGTTTGAGAATAAGGTTCTTAGGAAAATATTTGGGGGTAAGAGGGATGAAGTTACAGGAGAATGGATAAAGTTACACAACGCAGAATTGCATGCATTGTGGGCTATTCTTCACCTAACATACCGTAATTAGGAACATTAAATTCAGAAGTTTGAGATGGGCAGGGCATGTAGCACGTATGGGCGAATCCTGAAATGCATGTAGAGTGTTAGTTGCGAGGCCGGAGGGAAAAAGACATTTGGGGAGACTGAGACGTAGATGGTAGGATAATATTAAAATGGATTTGAGGAAAGTGGGATATGATGATAGGGATTGGATTAATCTTGCACAGGATAGGGACCTATGGTGGGCTTATATGAGGGCGGCAATGAACCTCCGGGTTCCTTAAAAGCCATAAGTATAATATAATATAATATATGTGAAATGTATAAAATTTGCAACAAAGAATATATCATCTCTATAAAACAAATATTTTTAATAAAGTACGTACATTCCTTCTTTTCTAACCGACACATCACGATTCGAACTAGGAACCCTCATAAAGAAGCAACAGCTCTGTACTGTGACTGCATACCAAACACACTGCTGGGATAAATATCGCAGCGATTAAGGTAATGGAGACGAAGATGGATCGATTCCTCAGAGTAAGCCCTGATGTATATACTGTTATCCATTTCTCTACCAGAAAAGAAATAACACACTCAAAGCCAAGGGAGAAGAAAGAGAAAATATCTTAAACCCTCTATACGAGAGGTTCTCATCTTCATTGTCTCTGGTCTGGCATCTAGCATCCATTTTCTGTTCCATACCACACAGACCTGCCTGACATCTGTTGTGTGGTCAGCTAAGTCACCTCAGCTATTCCTCAAGTCAACTTGGACGGAGGGGGAAATCCACGATTGTTTCTTCGGCTTGATTAATTCGTGAGAGTGAGATGGACGGAGAGAAAGGAATTGTCCTTTAAGACTTCGGCTATGGACACTATATAAAATAGCCACAACAGATACCATTGTGAAGGGTTACCAACCTTCTTTGTGATAGAGAGAAGCCATTACGGACTGAAGTAAGAAGCACCTTATGGAAAGTCCGAAGCAATCAATCCGTCTGGCTATAATTTCTTATAGGCGCCGAAAGCATTTGGTCGATCTTTGAAAAACTAAATCCATATGGAACTTTCATTTTTTTATACGTCATTTAGTCTTCCACTGTTGTCCTCGATGGATTCAGGGGTGTGCTGCAGGCAGCTTGCAAGGGCACGCAGAGTCTTTTGTTGAATATTTATAGGTCTGCTTGTTTCGAGCCCTTTTTAAAGTAACTCGCAAGAAACATCAATTAATGAACACAATTTTCTCTACAGCATTTAACCATTTCCTATTCTACATTCTGCTAAAGTGATCTATTTAAAATAAAGGAAATTAGAGGTTTTGTATTTGTTACTAGGGACCTTCTATTATTATTATTTCCGAGATTTCATAGAGGACAGCTTAATAGGAAAGAACAAAGCCCTTTTGTCATTAACTATTCCAAAGGCAAAAATAAATAAATAATAAATGAATAAACAAATAAATTATTTAATAGGCTAGATAAATAAATAAATATTTAGACTATACCGGGTGATTCACGGGGATTTACCGTCCCATACAGAGCTTATTTCCGAAGATATTCTGAGCAAAATTGTCATATAAACATTTCTCCTGATCTCAATATTTACAGAGCTACACTGATTTGAAGTTGTTTGTAAAATACCATTATTCTTTAGTTTTAAGGGTAAAAGAATATTACAGATAAAGAATGAACTATTCAGGAGTACAATTTCTTTAATTAGCTAGTATTCTGAAGCTAAAAATGTGTTGTGAATTCCATAGTTGCGTCGTACAGAATTTTTTTTTCGATTTTTAACTACAAAATTACATTTTTCTTACGCACTTGTCACAATAATTGTTACAAATCACGTCACTCTTGTAAATTCTTTAAGACTGTACATTAGGATGCAGAATTAAACTGTAAAGATTCAAGTTTCCAAAGTCGTATGATTTGTAACAATTGTTGTGATAAGTGGGTAAGAGTGATGACTTTTTTTATTTAAAAATTGAAAGAACAAAATATGTGCAAAGCAAGTGACAACACAATTTTGGCTTCAGAACACTAGCCAATTAAACAAATGATACTTCTGAATAGTTCCTTCTCTATTTGTAATATTCGTTTACCCTTAAAACTAAAGAAAATAGGTATTTTTACAAACATCTTCAAATTAGTATAACTTCCAAAATATTGAGATTAGGACAAATGTTTATATGATATTTTTTTGTTCAGAATGTCTTCGGAAATTAGCTCCGCAAGTGACGGTGAATCCTCATGAATCACCCTGTATAATAAGTAAATAAAAAAGTAAGTAAGCGAGTAAGTAAATAAGTATGTAAATAAGTAAATATGCAAGTAAATAAATAAGTATATAAATAAATAAATAAATAAATAAATACGAAAACAAGTAAGTAAATCATAGACTACATGCATAAATAAGTATGTAAATGACTAAATAATAAATAAATAATTATGTGAATAAGTAGGCCTATGTAAATCCCAAATCTCTCCGCAGTGCATATGAAGAGAAGGCATATGTCACTGTTGATAGTGATTCGTCCGTCGGATGGAGACGTTAAGCCTGGAGACACCCTTGGTGCTATTCGACAGGAGTAGGCTAAGTGCCGGCACCGGGTTTCCCCTTCTCCCTTTCTCATCTTCATCATCATCCTCACCCATTTCTTACACTACACCTACACAAACACACACATATTCACCCTAGTACACGACATAACACTTCACAGATACACATCATGCATAACGTGGCCCGCCGACGTGGTGTGCAATTTAAAAATGGATCACAGTCCTGCCATCTATCCGCACTATGTGGAACCAGAATCACGGACAGTGAAGTGGGTAAGCATTAGACACATACAATACGTAAGTAAATAAATATATAAATATGTAAATAAATAAATAATAAACGCGAATTCTATCACCACAAGCAGAGCGGAAGCTGAGAGAGGCTTTAGTGTGTTGAATGACGTTGACATTTATGAAAGAAGTAAGCTGATAGTTTCCAACTTGTTCAGTTTAATGGTTATTAAAGTTATCGACAAACCTATGAAAGAAGGGATGCTGTCCCGTTTTATGCTATCGTGAAACACATGCAACGTATAGAATTCTAAAAAATAATAATAAATAATAATAATGCGACATTACCACCTGGACGGACAGCACTGCCATCACTGCAACTGCTACCTTAGTGGACGTGGTTTTGACTTCTGAAAGGGAAGTAGACATTTCTCTATCATCGGAACTTCACGTAAGTTTCCGGAATGAAACCTATCTGAAAGACCACCCCTGTTGAAAGATCACTCGTCCTAAAGACCGATTTTTTAAAGGACCGAATTAAAAATCCATAAAACCAATCTATATCACAACCCTTTTAAGAGACCACCTCTCTCCCCGACCACCGACCAGTGACTGAATAGCCTTTTCCTTAATTTTACCCTTTTAAAAGACCATACTTTATTTAAAAAATTTACAATTTAATATTTTATTACATTACTGTAGCCTAAATAAATTCCAAGAAATTCGTACAGTACTAGAAATTAAATGATGTTTAGCAACGTTGTTAAGTGATACCGTATTCACGTTGAATGCCCATCTCTGTCCTTAATCCCTTAAGGATATATGTACGTGAACGATCACAAATATTATCAGAAAATGCAGGCTCTAAATTTCTAAAATTTTATAAGGAAATGAACTCACAATTGGACAAAAATTACAAGGTACCACAACAAGATTTATTAAAACTTAAATATCTGATAGAAGTATAAAAAGGTTGCTAATAATATTTTTAAGAATGAACTTTTTACTTTAAATTAAATTTTCCAAATTTGACAATGTTCGCACATATTATTTCATAATTACACAACCAGTAGAGATTGAATTTTGAATTTTTTGTACAGTGATTTAACATGCATTTATGCAAAAGCTAGACTACAGTAATTCCCATTTCTTTGAAAATAGAGAAATTAGGTCATAAAACATTATGTAAATTTTAATATATCTTATATAGGGCAAATAAAAAATTAATTAATTATATTAAATTAACAACTCTACATGTCTGAGAGTAGTCTACTCTTCAGAAATAAGTGTTTATTACACGCAGGAAAAATATGAAAGATGTCAGAAAGACCATAACAATGTTATAGCTACCAAATGATGTAACTGCAGAATTTTTTTTTTTTTCATACTCTGATAAGACTGGTTTTAAAATTATTATTAGTAACCTTTTTATACTTTTATAAGATATTTAAGTTATAATAAATCTTGTTGTGGTACCTTGTAATTTTTGTTCAATTGTGAATTCATTTTCTTATAAAATTTTAGAAATTTAGAGCCTGCATTTTCTGAAAATATTTGTGGTCGTTCACGTACATATACCCTTAAGGAATGTTGGAAATTGCTACGAAAAAGGTACAATGACCACTTGCAAACGGCCTGCGAGGTATGACAAAGGGTTATTTGCACCGCTGTTTAACAGTTTCTTGAAAGATAAAATTTCTCATGTCGTATGACGGTTTTACTTTTCGTTTTGTACATTAAAAATAAAATCGTTATTTGTTAATTACAGTACAATAATTTATTTTTTATCTCTCCTACTTGTTAGAAAAATCCGGTGATCAACCCACCGATGATGAGATTGAAGTCAAGAGAGAATTTCAATCCGAAAAAATGTGACTGGAGTAATATTGAGCTAATTCAACAATCGGCACCACTGAAAGACTGTATGAATCGAGAACATACAAATGAAATTCTTAACATGTTAAAGAATAGTTTTGAAAATGAGATTGTAAAAAGGAAATGTAAAAAAGTTAAGCACAGTTCAATTTATGATTCTGTGAACGGAAATGAAAGGAGAAAATTGAAAAAATAACGTAAAATAAGAAATAAAATTCTGATTTCAAGCTTTTATTATTAGCAATATTTTCCACGTTTTTATTTGATTAACATAGAAACGTTTTAACCCATTATTTGGGCAAAATAACTCCCCCTATTGAGAGACCACCCCTCTGAAAGACCAATTTTTCATGAAACCAGCAACGGTCGTTTAATACAGGTTTTACTGTAGTTCCTCCGAGTAGAGGTCGTCAACCTACTGAGCTATGAAACAGTGAATATTTCATTTGGTTAGTTCTCTAAGAATTTTGTAACGACTCCACTTACTAAACGTGACAAGGCGCTGGTAGAGAAGAAAGTACTTAGAACGCTCTTGCACGGAGTGTAATGGTTTCCATTAGCCTGATGATGCAGCCGCCTCCCCTCCTCCTCAGCCTACAGGATATTGTCCGAGGATCAGTGTCACCTCTTCCGATTCCAGTCAAGTCAAATCGAGCTACTTCAACAGCAGGAAGCCAATGTAGGAAATAGGAAGAAAACTGAACGCGCCCAGTGTAAGAATACATACAGGAGAAGAAGAAGTATGTGTGACCAACATAACGAATAAACATGAACACTAGGATTTGATCAAGTGTTCGGCATCTTAAGGGCTAAGAAATTACATAAAAAATTAATAAAAAGCGTCAATTTACAAAATAGGAATTAAAAAGGGAAACTTTATATAATATGTAGTAAGCCACCAGGTGGAAGCAACGTTTGCCTGCTGATAAGAAGCTGCACTCTATGATGGGTTCGATTCCCGATTGAGCTGATAATCTGGTACGGTTTTTAACAAGGTTTTACCCAAACTTAAGATGAATATCAGGTAATCACAATGCAAAACCTGGGTTCCATCTCGCCAAATATCATCTCGCTATCAACGCAAAAGGACGTAGTAGTTGATATTACGTCGTTAAAATAACAGACTCAGAAATAATGTAGTAAACGTGAGAAATAATCTATAGCAGGCCTGCACAAACGGCGCTCATTGAGCGCGGCCTCTCCTTCGGAGAGGGAGAGCCGTCCAAATAGCTCGCCGGAAAGGTAGATCGGAATGACGTATGCCTGCTATACTATAGGTAGAGGATAGTTCACGCAGCTATCTGGTGTAGTGTGTATTATCAGTAGCTATTTCAGTTTGCCTATCTACGGCTATATAATGGAGGAATCTGGAAAAATGGTCATCAGGCAAATTCTTTCAATATTGCATGGGAAAATGCTTATTTTTTTTCACAGCAGCTGGAGTCAATACTTATCTACCACAGAAGTTTGAAAGAAAGAGGAAAACATAATACAATGCATCATTACTAGTCCACACATAGAGATACGAAGGTTTTGTTGGTGAAGATCACAATGAAAAGGTTCAGGAGTTGAAAGTTGCATTATTACATGAGGCAGGGTACGTTAGAATTTATTAATCTTCAACAATTGAAATATCTCTCTTCAGCTATGTCTGGCTCAACATTTATATTTGTGAGCAACTGTTTTCTATAATCAACTTTAATAAAGGCAAACATCGAACATCTGTAACTGATGTTTCATTACGATCAGTACTGTTCCTTTCAGCTGCCAACAGCATAAAAGACCGTTTTCATGTACTGATAAATAAAAATATAACAAAATGATATTGTACATTTAAGTAGCTATTTCTGTAAAATAAATATTTCTTGATTAATTAATAATAGTCCAAGATAGTTTTGCAAACACTGAACGGGAATTCATTTCATGAACACTCTTACTAGTACTTTTGTGTACATTTTGTACGAGATCACCCCTTCGTCCAGTCCACCCTTATACACAGCGCAGTTAATATCTTCATTCCGCTCATGAGCTGTGAGCCGGCTCGGAGTGCGCAAATCTTGTGCAGGTCTGATCTATAGCAATGCAATAATTGAGAAAGAGAAATGGTTTACAGCAATTCAAGTATAGGCCTATAATATTATTAATGGAGAAAAATTCGTTTCGGCATTAGGAATCGAATTCAGGACACCTCAGATTAACGAGTTGAGTGTTCTTAACTAACTGAGCTATGCCGGGACTCAATTCACAGCCCCTGCCGAAATCTTCTATTTATCAACAATGGTTTACTACCTTACTTACTTACTTACTTACTTACTTACTTACTTACTGGCTTTTAAGGAACCCGGAGGTTCATTGCCGCCCTCACATAAGCCCGCCATTGGTCCCTATCCTGAGCAAGATTAATCCAGTCTCTACCATCATAACCCACCTCCCTCAAATCCATTTTAATATTATCTTCCCATCTACGTCTCGGCCTGCCCAAAGGTCATTATCACTCCGGCCTCCCAACTAACACTCTATATGCATTTCTGGATTCGCCCATACGTGCTACATGCCCTGCCCATCTCAAACGTCTGGATTTAATGTTCCTAATTATGTCAGGTGAAGAATACAATGCGTGCAGCTCTGCGTTGTGTAACTTTCTCCATTCTCCTGTAACCTCATCCCTCTTAGCCCCAAATATTTTCCTAAGAACCTTATTCTCAAACACCCTTAATCTCTGTTCCTCTCTCAAAGTGAGAGTCCAAGTTTCACAGCCATACAGAACAACCGGTAATATAACTGTTTTATAAATTCTAACTTTTAGATTTTTTGATAGCAGACTAGATTACAAAAGCTTCTCAAGTGAATAATAACACGCATTTCCCATATTTATTCTGCGTTTAATTTCCTCCCGAGTGCCATTTATATTTTGAAGAGTTCGCGGGAAAAACGATGAATGTCACAGTTTTGATAAGGTTGATGTCATTATCTAATTCAATGGATCACTACGAAATTTAATGTTGTTCTTATGAAAAATGGTAAAAAGGAGAATTATCATCACGAATACAGTAATCCTTTCCTTTATTTTCTATAGAAACAGCACTACATCTTGCAGTTATAGACTCAATTAGATCATTATCTAATCCTTAACAGAAATGTGACATTCATCGTTTTTCCCGCGAACTCTTCATTTGTTACTGTTGCTCCAAGATATTTGAATTTTTCCACCTCTTCGAAGGATAAATCTCCAGTTTTCATAGTTTCATTTCGTACAATATTCTGATCACGAGCACATTTTTAGAAATACATGTCATATATACAGCAGCGCATATTTAAGTAACTTTATGGTCATTTTCAACATGTTTCATCAGAGTTAAAGAACTGTGACAGTACTTAAGGCAAAACTCACCTTGGATCTATCGCCCGGTAATCCAGGGGACTTGGATCATGAGAAATGTTTTTCTTCTCTCTTATGGTCTACCCATGAAGTGACGTAATTCCTGTGTAGGCTATGGGAGGGGTGGGTTGGAAGGTTATTCGGTCGAGGGTGGGAAAGGAGGGTTACAAGTGAGATTAACTGCAAGATGCGAGCCTATAAATCTAGCTTCCAAGAGTAGCAGCGGAGCTTCCTGCAAGAAGCAAAGTCAAGCCATCTTCTTCTACTGCTAGAAGAAGGAAGTTGACATTGCGTCCTGATCACATCCCATCTTCCACTCCTCCGTCTCTGTCCCTCTCATCTTGACAACGCAATAGACTTTACTATATACCGAGAAATGGTACACTCTCTTTTCCATCTCTCTCATTCTCTCGTCTTGGAGAAATATAATAATTCAACTGTATCGTAGCTGACGTCACCAAACGTACTTCCCTGAACGTATATATACTTTTTCTTACCCCCCTTCTGCGCCTCTATTCCTCCGCGAGTCTTCGAAGACAGTGAGGCATGGCATTGCAATCATTTATGTTCGGGACATATAAGTGTACTGCATTATTTCTGGCGTAAGCTCTCAGTTGCAGTTACTGGAGCCCCCTTCGCAGTGAATAAGATCACTTTAAGAGCTCTGTATTCCACAACGAATATAATATATGGGCACATATAAACCCTATACGAATAATAGAAAATCAGGAGATTAGAAAGTACAATAGCCAAATCGATTTCAGGCCATATCTAAAAACGGAGCATTGTGCAGGAAATCGTGAGAACTGAAGAACTAAAATTAGCTGAATTTATTTCTTGTCATGTTATGCCAAAATTATACAAAAAATTACAGAATAATCTAGAGCGGTTTAAAATGTGCAGTTAGCTGAATTTATTTAATATTATGTTGCATCAAAATTACTAGAACTGTAGTTAAAACAGTTAGCTGAATTTATTTTAAGTGATGGTACATTAAAAATTACGTAAAAAGTTACTGGAAATTCAGATAATTTCAGATCGTGCAAGTAGCTGAAATTATTTTATGTGCTAATACACTAAAACTAAATAATAAGGGTATATAGAAAATTCAGAGAAGTTTCAATACTGCAAATAGCTGAATTTATTTTATATGATGGTACATTATATTTCTGGTGATGTGGAAGAGAAGGCCCGATGGCTTTAACTATACCAGAATAAATGAATTAAATAAATAAATAAATAAATAAATAAAATTAAAAATTACATAGAAGTTACAGAAAATTAAGAGAATTTCAGGACGAGCAGGTAGCTGAAATTACTTTATGTATGTATGTATGTATGTATGTATGTATGTATGTATGTATGTATGTATGTATGTATGTATGTATGTATGTATGTATGTATGTATTAACACTACAATTGGGTATACACCCGGTGGTAGTGATATATAATATGCAATAATTACAATTACACGAAATAAAATAAACGTAAATGAAAGAAAATAAAATAAACATAAATCTATAAATAGTAGATGCAATAAATCTAGGACTATAAATAAAAACTATTCTATAATAATGCCTACGATAAGCAAAAGTAAATCTAACTTGTAAGTACTTCTATTTCACCCAACTATTACCAATTTAAGTAATTACATATCACCTTAATTAATTACATACGAACTTAATTACATATCATCTTGATTAATTACATATCACCTTAATTTATTTACATATCAACTAAATTACATATCATCTTAATTAAATACATATCAACTTAATTAATTATATATATGAACTCAATTAATTACATGACACAACTTAAATAATTACACTGCACCTCCAATGAAATTTTCAGTCTAATCTTCTCAATTTTTCCTTAAATGTATTGATTTTAAGAGAACCACCCTGAAAAATTGCCGCAGGTAAGCTGTTCCAGTCTACTATTGTGCGGTTAACGAAGGAAAATTTTGCCACGTCCGTTCTTTGTTTTCTACATTTATGTGATGACAGATTAAAATTAATATTAATATATAGGAAATTCAGGGAAGTTTTAGTCGTGTATATAGCTGAATTTATTTTATATGATGGTACATTAATAATAATTGCATAAAAAGTTACAGAAAAAGCTAACCTCCCCCGCCATACTCCTCACCTGTTTTCGTTATCTCTATCGTTTTACTTAACTTACTATTACACTGCTCTAATTCATTCAAAATTGACACTTTTATCATTCCGTTCTTGATTTTGAGTTCACTTAGTCTATAGCCTATCGAACACACACTTTTTCTACTAATACTTTTTACTAAAACATTACACCATTGTCTAATATGTTCGTTATTATGTCTGTTTCTTGTGTACATTTCATTTTCAGATCTCACTAATTTTCTACATATTATGATCCACTATGCTAGCTAGCCTCCTCCACCATACTCCTTACCTATTTTCAATACCTCTATCGTCTTATTTAACTTCCTATTACACTCCTCTAATTCATATTTCAATTTATTTACTAAGGCCTTAGCCGTCTCTGGACCAGAAACATCCACTTCACTATTTTCTGTTATAAACTCGTCATTCTTTTTCTTCACTTCACTTCTCACCATTTCAGCTCTTGTACTCACAGATATGTAGACCTAATATATAAATTTATAAGGTTATAGTCTTAGTAAACAAAGTAGTTCATTGCTGAGTACAGTATTTTCCTTCATTGTTATACGATACGAAGGATATAAGATTGTGTCACAGTTTAGAATATACAGTTGCGAAGCTCAATACTTACTAAATATGCAAACATAGACAGTTGAAATATGCATCCATAGATAGTTGCTCACCACCAGGATCGCTACTATCGCCTCATTACAGACTCTTTCCCTAGCAGACAATAAAATGTATTGTACTTTTGATATCGTGTTCTTTTGAAAAGTTAACAGCTTCCTTCCACTATTGAAATACGAAATACATAAGGTTTATATATTATTTTCATAAACTATACATTATATTTTATAAACTCACCTTCCTAGATCTTTCGGAAGAAGGATAACTCTGACCTCTTTTTCTTAGAATTTATAGTGCTACAAACGTCTCCTCGTCCCATATTATTATTCAAATTATTGTATTTTAGCCATTTACAGTTATTACAACCGATAACGAACATTTCACAGTTTACACAACTTTTCACAACAATGCGAAATACGGCACGGTCAATGCCTTTTCGATCTAGACCAGGCCGTAATATATGTTCGGGTTTTCTATTTCAGTGTATGGAGCTCAGTGAAATATTATATTATAACTTTATTGCATATCATAGCTAAGTTTTATTTAGTGTAATGTGTCCATAAATTCCCTTTACTTCTTGTTGCATAATAGCCTATGTGGAAGAAATAATTACAAAACTGTGTTATTTTAACGTGAAGAGAATTTTACATGTTAACATAATCTTTTTGCATCAACATTTTAAGTTTAGAATGGAAGCTATTTTGAGGTTTAATAAAAAAGAATTTATATTGTGATTTAATATAGCACATCTACCTTCCTTAAGAAAGACAGAAAATTTATCATACCACTCCTATGAAATTAGTGTACGTACGATTGTTGCTTAGTCTCTTAGGTAGTATATAAATACAATAATTCAGTACTCAATTGTAGTATTAAAATACAGGCAAATTGAATGTGCGGAGTATCATACATGACATTATGCTTAATTATAATGTATAATTGCGAATTTAGGAATATAAAATATAGTAAACATAACCTATAATATTTCCATATGAATGGCAGGGCATTGGAGACCACTAAAATTAGACAGAAAGGGGCAATGGGACAGTAAACATAACTTATAAATTCAACATATCTAAATATCCGTGCGGTGCGACTGAAAATTATTGAATCGTTCATAAATGAATGTACAAGAATTTCGCAATATTTAATCGAAATAAAGGCAAGTATTACATATACGAATAACGTAATTTTCACACCAAAAATAATATTTCATCTTAAATCGCAAGTGATTTATGTCTGAAGTGTCTCATAATCATTGTTTTAAATTTTATTAATGCAATTACACTACATTTTAGAGAAATATACGTTACTCTTTATGCATTCCAACTAATTTATATGGTTGAAACGCCGCCCTTCGTGATCAGGTTAAGCCAGTTACATGGTCTGCCTTACGGCCTGTATTAGATCACGATGGCAGTGACACAGTCTATTGTTCCTAGTACTCACAGCGCTCCAAGCGTCTAGCAACTATCGCGAGATTTGCAAAAAATCACCCCAAGCTTCGCAACTGTATGTACTAAACTGTGATTGTGCTATGTTTTCGTAAATTCCCTGAGAAGTAAATTACGATGTTCATCTGGGAAACCACAAAGAAGTAAGTTCTGATTCCGTCGTCAGGGAACGCAGATTGAAAAGTTTCTCTTAGAGAAATAAATGACCCGATGACAGGGTAAAGTGTCGGCATTGTTGTCGATAGGGGCCGCGAAGGGGTTTGTTTTTAATGGCTGACCACTTCCGGAGAAAAGAGAAATGAGTTACAGTGATCTTCCGATGAAATAAGGGGGGGCAAAAGGTGATGGTAGGAAATAATGGAAAAGCAAGCAGAAGAAGAATGAGAAGAAAAAGGGAAAATAGAAGTCGAATAACGGTATTCAAACACTACTCAAGTATAAGAACAGAAAGGGGAGTAACAAGTAGGAAGGGAGAACGGGTAAGAAAATAATGAAACTGCAGAAGCTTTGTGGTCTACGCCGTAAATGGGTCGTTGAACGAGGGGCGATTATACATTCGCTACTACTTTCCAGTAGTTCTTTGATACTCGCTGTGCGGTCTCTCTCACAAAGAGGGACGATTGTCTTCTTAGATTAAGATATGATCCGTCCTCATTGATTAGTGGCCGAGAAATCTGTTTTCAAACTCCCACAATTTTGTGGAGTCTTTTGTATATCCCCTCTCCACTCAGTTTTTTTGTGCCTTTCCTTTTTAACAGTGATGCATCTGTTTTCACTCTGAGTTGTGCAATCTATACCGTCTTATTCAACGAATGATTTCTAGAACCTAAAGGAGATTCTTCTTCTCCAGTGTGGTTTCAGTGGAAGTTTGTTAGGTTACAAATCTTGGGTACTCGGGTTCGATTTACGGCATAGTTACTCAAACTATGGCCCGCGAACCACCTGTGGTCCTCGAGGTCTGCCCTAGTGGTCCTTCAAAAAGGACAGAAAAAAAATAAAATTCAAAAGAATTGTGTATCACACTAGTTGAAAATCTCCGAGTTTGAAAATGACACAGTCATGTCAATAATTGCCTTTCACTTTTTCTCCCAGTACCTACTGACATTTTATTAAATTTATTACCCTATTCATCTACCAACTTCCCACTCTACTCTCAGCAACAAAAGAGAGATTTAAAGCACTATGAACGTGGTGTTTCTCGCCATCATTTCCCTGCACATCAGTTGATGCCATGTGGATAAGTAGAGGGACAGAGAACGCCTGACGGCCTTATCTCTACCAGGTTAAATAAATAAATAAATACTAAATAAAAAATAAATAAAAATAAATACATTGGCATAGCTTTCAGATGTATTCTCAAAACTAATCGAACTAAATCTCTGTCTACAAGGTAATTCTTTGACGTTCTCAATGCGTATGAGAAAATATAGGGGTTCGAGAGAAAACTTGGTTTGTGGGTCTGTTGCGTAAAACAGAGGATTTGTCCAAAATTTCCAGCCCTAGATTCTTTTTTGGTTGAAAATTATTTCGTTATTGGAAAATAATTATGCAGTGACATACTATGTTCGCATTTTGAAACTCTGAGGTCACAATTTGAAACTTATTTCCAAGTAAATATGATGCATTTTTACGGGTTTGTGATCCCTTTCATTGCGATATTGAAACTAACAAACTTTCATTGAGCGAAAGAGAACAGTTAATTGAACTCTTGAATGACATTGGACTTAAAATGAAATTCCAAGCGGAAGGTAGTCTATGGTTAATTTGTGGACCTCGTCACAAGTGAAAAGACGGTAAAGTGAACTGTACAATGGTGCTTTATAGATCATAACTCAGTTTGCTTCTACGTATCTGTGTGAGGAAAGGGTTTTCATCACTAACTCTAATAAAAATAAAGTACCGAGATCGACTCAATATATCTGACGATCTTCGACTTAAGCTTACCAGCATACATCCAAATATATAACAATTGTACGAGATGAAAGATGGAACGGTACATCAAAATATATAATTGTACAAGAATCGGCAGGCTCATCCATCTTATTAATGTGAGTACGAACATTTTTTTATTTTGTTTAGTTAATAAGTTAAAGATTATCCAAACTCTAATAGCCTTGAATTATTAAAAATAAATAAATAAATAAATTTCCTTTTAATAACATTAACTTAATTACTTAATAATATAAAATTAATTGAATTAAATTAATTTTAATTAATTAATTCTGTTTTAAAACACAAATATACTGGTATTAAAATATGCCACAAAAACGATAAATTTTCTTTCGAAGGGAACAAGTGTAAGGTGGTCCGCGGAACTGTTCTGACTTAAAAAAGTGGTCCCTACTTCTAGAAAGTTTGAGAAACGCTGATTTACAGCTTAGATACGACCATTGTACTCGGCAGAACTATTATTTTAGGATTTTAACCGTGTGCTGAGAAGGCTTCAGTATGCCGGGAAAAGTAAACTACTAGAAAAATTGAACATTAATGTGTAAACTAGTATAATAACACCCAAAGGGTATTGTAAACGTCTAGAATTACTGCAGTCAGTACAGCATAAACTCATAAAACTACTCCAAACAGAAAAACTTCTTTCCTCACTTGATCAGACTTAAAACAATCAGTGAATATCGTGAGTTGTAATATTAAATACACCTAGGCATTTGATTAAAACAAGAGTAGTCTTTGAATAGTAATAAAAACCTCCTATTAAGGTAAGACTCCACTGGAAATCATGAACATTTTTTCATTTCTTTAGATTGTACTACATTTTCACACCCCAATTGGATTTAGTTCACTTCTGATTACAAATATGTTTAATTTTTTTTTAAATTAAGGCTGTAAGGGAGCGTGGCATTTAAAGAGCTATCAAAATTATTTTATCATGAAACAAATTTTTTTTTTTTACAAATTTTGGGTTACAAATATAATAACTTTTGTTCTGAAGTTGGCTCCCTGAAGTTACAAGGTGAATGTAGACGAGGAGAATTTTAGTAAGTAGCCTATGTGTTACATAACTATTAATTTTTACTTCCAAATTCATTTGTCCGTAAGTTTATTTTTCTTGATTCAATACCAACCATATTACCGTTTGTACTGTATAGTTGTGAAACATGGACTCTCACTTTGAGAGAGAAACAGAGATTAAGGGTGTTTGAGAATAAGGTTCTAAGGAAAATATTTGGGGCTAAAAGGGATGAAGTTACAGGAGAATGGAGAAAGTTACACAAGCAGAACTGCACGCATTGTATACTTCACCTGACATAATTAGGAACATTAAATCCAGACGTTTGAGATAGGCAGGGCATGTAGCACGTATGGGCGAATCCAGAAATGCTTATAGAGTGTTAGTTGGGAGACCAGATGGAAAAAGGTCTTTGGGGATGCCGAGACGTAGATGGGAGGATAATATTAAAATGGATTTGAGGGAAGTGAGCTATGATGGTAGAGACTGGATTAATCTTGCACAGGATAGGGACCGATGGCGGGCTTATGTGAGGGCGGCAATGAACCTCCGGGTTCCTTAAAAGCCAGTAAGTAAGTAAGTTGTGAAACTTCGACTCTCATTTTGAGAGAGGAACAGAGATTAAGGGTGTTTGAGAATAAGGTTCTAAGGAAAATATTTGGGGGGTAAAAGGGATGAAGTTACAGGAGAATGGAGAAAGTTACACAACGCAGAACTGTACGCATTGTATTCTTCACCTGACATAATTAAGAACATTAAATCCAGACGTTTGAGATGGGCAGGGCATGTAGCACGTATGGGCGAATCCAGAAATGCATATAGAGTGTTAGTGGGAAAGCCGGAGGGAAAAAGACCTTTGGGGAAGCCGAGACGTAGATGGGAGGATAATATTAAAATGGATTCGATGGAGGTGGGATATGATGATAGAGACTGGATTAATCTTGCACGGGATAGAGACCGATGGCGGGCTTATGTGAGGGCGGCAATGAACCTCCGTGTTCCTTAAAAGCTATTTGTAAGTAAGTTGTAAATTATTAAATATCGTCGTAACACGTATTAAAAAAAAAACAATAAAAACTTTTTAAGAAAATAAAAAGAAAAGAATGTTTATTTCGTTTCCTAATATTAACTAAATTGCAATTAAAGTTCACAAAATAAATAACAAAATGATTATCTTATTTATTGATTACAAAACTCAGTATAATTATTGTGAGAAACATGGAAAATAAAAAAAAAAATACCAAGTAATGAGTTTTGGATAAAATTCAGATACATGGTATTGGAATTACAACCAGGATATATTCTATGGACTTTAATTGGCTTATTTGAAATACATGAGGATAATTGCATCTTCAAGATGTTAAACCATACATCTCTGATCCAGATATTTCATTTTATGCGCAGACGTCTGTTCGGTAGTTTACCAAAGTCTGTCAGATTTCATCTAGTTGGAGATATTTAATCCCAAGAACAATATTGAGAAATTTTTTTTCCTTAACTAGAATTCGAACTCAGTAAAAAGCAGTACGGCACTTGGAGACATCGTGGAGTGGCATTTGTCATAGTGGTCTTTGTGGTATCTATAGCCCCTCCATCTCCTTCTGCGGCCTGTCTCTTCCTTAACCCGTCTCATTGTGCGATCCAACCCCACCCACAGAGTCCTCCTTTCTTACCAATTCCTTCCTTCTCCCTTGAAACCATCAATCCTCTTTGAGCCTTTTATTTCCTGTCTTTGCTGGAGGAGGAAGAAGAATCAGAGGCGAATTCCCTCACTGCTACATCCCATCTGATTTTTCTCCGTCACTTGCTTGCATTTTCCCTGCTTTTGTGTTTGTAGTAGCTTTCCTTCCTGTCCTGACACTGAGTGAACCAGCGTCCTCGATAAGGCCTGTGCGAGTGAATCCATTTCTGCAGATGGGTGGAATGACTGACTGAGTCACTGACTGATTGATCGAGAAAATGACTAATTGATAGATTGACCAACTGAATAACTGACGGACTGAATTAGTAATTACAGAATATTGAACGACTGATTGATCGGCGACAATCGATCATCCAAATTATAATAATTATATTATTGTACGACTGATAGATCGACCAAATGAATTACCTAATGATTAACCAACTGAAAGAATTACAGAATGACTGAACGACTGATTGATCGACGACAATCGATCATCCAAATTATAATAATTATATTATTGTACGGCTGATAGATCGACGAAATGAATTACTGAATGATTGACCAACTGAAAGAATTACAGAATGATTGAACGACGATTGATCGGCGACAATCGATCATCCAAATTATAATAATTATATTATTGTACGACTGATAGATCGACCAAATGAATTACCGAATGATTGACCAACTGAAAGAATTACAGAATGATGGAACGACTGATTGATCGACGACAATCGATCGTCTAAATTATAACGACTATTTCGTTTATATGACATCATTCCATTTTCGACCAATGAAGTGTAATGAAATTTTCAATTCCAACCAATCACAGTCAAACATCGCGATAATTTCTGCAGCTAGATTTATCGCTATCAATTTATCGCACGGTCGTTCTTTTGTTTAGTTGGTGTAGCCAACTATTTCCCCTTAAATCGAAGAGCATGAATCCATTAAGATGCATATAGCCTACACGGTTAAACTTTTCTCTCAACTTTACGAATTCAAGCAATGAATGCAAGATTGATATTTAATATTAATATATTTACGCAGTGAAGACGACGTTTAAAACGGCGCACAAAATAGACACAAAATCTTCATGCTTCTTTTTTTTATTTGGTTATTTTACGACGCTGTATCAACATCTAGGTTATTTAGCGTCCGGAATGAAATGAAGGTGATAATGCCGGTGAAATGAGTCCGGGGCCCAACACCGAAAGTTACCCAGCATTTGCTCGTATTGGGTTGAGGGAAAACCCCGGAAAAAAACCTCAACCAGGTAACTTTCCCCGACCGGGATTCGAACCCGGGCCACCTGGTTTCGCGGCCAGACGCGCTGACCATTACTCCACAGGTGTGGACTTGATGCATATTAATTGAACCCTAGATCATATATGTAAATATGATCTAGGATTGAACGTACGTTTTAAACTTGATTATTTCAATATTCTTCCCAGATTGCATGTATACACGCATGGAAAATTGAACTGTGTAGATGCAATTATAGTCCTGTTATACACTACAGCGAGATATAGCTGTCTCCACACATATTACATAGTTCTTAGTTCTCGGTGTAGTGTGCAATGTAACGATGAAGTACTAAATAAAGTGCGAAATTCTACTTCCACATCTACATCTTCATGTTCTAATTCCATGTCTATTGTAGGCTATCTGAAGAAAATTACACTCCTTCATTCACATTTGATAACTGCGTTTTCAACAATTCTTCATTTAATTAATGTATTAATCAGGTTACTGTAAATATATTATAAAATTTTAAATAAAATTATGATTTCAGCAGATTAAGAAAATGTATTTATGTTATTATAATAATAAGAGAAAAGTGCAGTAATGCAATTGGCATTACTGAGTAATAACATGGAATTTCTTTATTGCAGTAATCGTTATTCATCTATTTCAACTTCACAATGTCTGAATACGTTAAGTATTCGTAAATATACAATTATTAACATTTTATAATCGAATTTTAGGGATATATTATTTACATTCTTATTTTATTCGCGAAATAGTCCTAATAAATGTCACTCGAAGTCTGAGATTTCCCAGATAAATCTCAGACCTCTCGTGACATTACTACAGATTATTGTACGATTGATTGACCGACCAAATGAATTACCTGATTGACTGACCAACTAAAAGAATTACATAATGATTTAACGACTGATTGATCGACTGACAATCGATCATCTAAATATTATAATAACTGGGCCACCAAACGAATTATGGAGCGATTCATCTACTGATTGGTAGATCACTCATCTGATAATTTGAAAGAAAATAATTGGACGACTGATTAGCAGACCAATAAATTACCAAATGACTTAACAATATACAAAGTGTTTCAAAAGTAACGCATAATTGCATTTCAAATTGAATGCTGGGTGGGGGAGATTTTAGAAAAAAGAAAGCTCAGACACAACAAACCTTAGAAAGGAATATTTTTTGTGGAAATAAAACATTTTTTCAACTATTGCTGTGCGAGTCACAACGTCGTCTAGGATATTTTTTAAATGACACTCCAATTTCTTATGTCATCTGAAAGAGCACAATTTTGATAAAATATTTAATTAGTATTATATTTCAGATTTCAAAGAAAAAGTGAAAAAACATAAAGGCAAAGGCGTACTCTTATACCAACAATATACCCCGGCCAATAAGTGGATCCGGGTCTTTCCTGTAGTGAGTGGAGGGAAGCGATCAAGATGAATGCTAACGTATCAGCTGTAGGTAGTGTACCTGGCAGGTCTTCGAGCAGTAACCTCTGTCGACGTTGCGACAGGGAGGTTGAAACCCTTGCCCATGTCCTGGGGGCTGTCCACACGGTGAACTTCTACGAAATATGCGGCATCATACAGTAAGATCTATAATAGCAACTACCTTAAGGAACAAAGGTCATTCAGCATATGAAGAATTACACGGAATATCCAGTGAGGGCAGTAATCGAAGAATCGACATAATTGCATTTAAACCTCCCTCTCTTGAAGGTTACACATGATAGACCCTACTGTGAGATTCGAATCGCACGAACACCAGCCAGAAGAAGTACACGAGGAAAAAAGGAATATATATGAACTTTCCATCAGTTTTTATAAGGACAAATACCATTTGGAATCCATCGTCATTACGGGACTAATGATAGGAGCCCGTGGGACCATACCCCAGTTCCTAGTCGACTTCTGTAAATCTTTTGGCCTGCATAAAAATATTTTAAGAGATCTAACAACTGCAGCACTCAAAGGCTCAATAGCTATTTTCAGGCATCATATATATGGACCATGACTAATTCGCATCTCCTTGACGTTACTTCGTTTAATATCATGTGTTTCAATATAATTCAAATTGTTATTTTTCACTCTAACAACAATGTATCATTAAGCCTCAAGGCATTTACTCTATTGTATCATGGTACTCTTTGTCGATGGAAACCTGTAGTGGTTACAGGAAGAAATTAAATAAATAAAAATAAATAATCATATATAGTTTAGACTTTTAAGTAGGAGGAGCCATTGCCATAAATAATAGAGTTCTTTTAAATATAATGGTTTTGGGGCATATCTGAATTCGTAACTGCGTACAAAATACGTTTCAGCTAAATCTATACGCGTTGAGAGAAATCTCTCTGGCAGGCACTATTGGGCCTATTCAAGACTATCGCTACATTGTCACTTGTACAGTAGAACAGTTGCTAGCTACTCTTGTCTACTGCATGTCTTGTAAGCATCGACAACTCTCGGCACAAAAGCCATCTTTCTTAGAGCTCGTTTCGTCTGTCTATACAAGCCGTCCTAACTGGAATGGTAGTTCTAGAAATCTATTTCAGATGATGAGCCGGTGTGTATACGTATGTCGGGGTGGTGGGGGGACGGAGTGTGTAAGATCCTCAAATCATCTACCATCGTTTCTTGCTTCTCTCTATTCGTCTCTTAAGGGTATATTATAATATGTCTCTACAGGAGCAGTAGCTATAACCATCCTACTCCATCATTGCCAAGACAGTATAAGTGGGACTGGAAACCCAACCAGTTTCTGTCGATGTGGGACTATTGTCTTTCAGTTTCCAAACAGTTTGAATCAACTGTTTAGTTATATCCCAAGCCAAGAGTAATAGCTAAATCTTGAGTGTGCGAGCATGAAGGGCGTACGTGACATTTATGTCAGATAACAAGAGAAACAGGACATAGAAATACATTAAAACCTCGGTTGTACGTAACTGAAGGGGAAAAATTAAAATAATTGTTTCTCAAACTCCGGACCCTGGCATCATTTATACCGGTCCCCGAAATATTCTCGTAGAATTTCCCATTTTACTTTTGTAATGGTGCTTTGATCGATCAAAATATATAATCGATTAAATATTTGAATTTAATCGATTAATCGATAGATTAATTGAGTTTTGATCGAGTTGAAAAATGTTTTAATACACTATAATACACAATTATTGTTAAACTTAACTTGTTTTCGGTGATAAGCATAAGTATTAAATGTTGTATATGTGTATATATTGTATCATTATATTACAAAACAACTATTTGAATTACTTACTAACAAATTTATTATGAGGCTTTAATTTATTGTGTCAATTTGCTCCGGGAATTTTTGAGACAAACATAAATAACAAAAAGTAAGAAGACTCACCTAGTTAATCCTGCTTCATCCATAATTTTAAACATGTGAGTGCATTCACATGCTCCGAATTAAGTGCCGCTCTACGTTTAGTAATAATGTTTCCTGCAGCACTAAACACGGAAGAAAACTTTTTTTATCTGTCAAGCACTTCTCCACGATCGTTCAATTTAAATCCGAACGGTTCACCGAGTTTACCTCTCAAATTCTCATATGACATAATGGAGTTTGCACTTTTCACAGGCCACAGAAAACTGATTTTTTTTTTTTTTTTTTTTGCTTTATCAAACTAAACACACAACCTTCATATACAAACTCAGTACAGAAACTGCAATTGCAAAAGTACAGCGGTCGAAACAGAAGACTGGCCCCTATTGTAATCGAATTACCAGATTTTTAAAAGAGAAGAAGGTAGTTACGCTCTCACTTGCACACAATGTAGACATGGCTATTTTATAAGGGATGAGGGGGACGAATTCCAGAGAAGTATGTATTTCATATGCTAGGAAGATGAGCTGACAACAAGTTGGAGGTTTTCTTGGAAAATCATAAAACTTAAGGATTTCGCATTGTGTTTCAACTTTCAATAGAGGTAGACTAGGTCACTGTCTCATATCTCCATCTCTTTCTGAAGTGTTTGTGCAAAGATGTGCCCTACGCTACCTAATTTGGAGTTAGAAAATAACAGTACTATTGTGCTTTTAAGTAAGCAATTTCCGAGAGATGAATATTGTCGGAATTTTTAATATGAGTTTGTAGGCCTATTAACAAAATAATAATTCATATCAACTACAACGGATTAATTTTAATCGACTCGATTATTCGATTAAATATTTTGATCGATTAATTTTACAACGGAAATTTATCGATTAATCAATTACATTAATCGGTGAAATCCCACAATACTGGTTTGTCAGCATTTTCCACGAATAAATATTTTATAGTGGAAATATTATTAGCAGAACAATTTCCGTGGTTGTGCCGAAAAGCACAGATCCAGATCGTCTGCAAACTCTAAATTCTAAAATCTAACTAAGTAACATCTATGTAGTAAAAGTCAATGACCAAACCATTTATTTTTTTATGCTCGGTATTTTTTTCAGAAATATTTATATATTCAGAAAAATGAATACCGCTGTTTATAACCGGTCATAAAAATTTCATGCAAGCCGATTACAGAAATGGACGGCGAATCCTCTGTTCTCAAAATTGAACGAAATAACATCTGTGTTGCCGATGTCAGTGACATAGATGGGAACTGCAAATAATTTTTTTTTCACTTAAATTTATAACTAAGGAAGTCTGTATTCGGTTCTCGATGCTGAATAGTCATAGTGAACGCTATCTCTTTGCAAATTCGCATTGCAGTTTGTAAGTGCTTGTTTCAAAATCCGAATATCGTAATTGGGAAGGTATTTACGAGTATATTTATTAGGACCTGGCACTCGTATTATATAAAAAGAATGTACATGGCCGCAGTCTTTCAAAGGTTGAGAACTACTGAATTAAATTACGTTTAATTCAAAACTATGTATAAATAAGGTTTGAATATAGGATATTTTTTAATTACTAGGAATCAGTTTAACAGAATATCACCGGGACGAATTTTAAGAATTCTTTTAATTTGTCCAAATGTGAACATTTGATGCATAAACAGACAAAAAAAGCAACAAACAAAGAAACCAGGAAAAACTTAAACAAACCTAAATCAACCGAAATCTTCCGACGGAGACTTAGCGTATCATAGCGGGTGTTTCTTTGACTAAGATGACACCCTTACATTATCAATACGCATAGACATTAATTTAAAATATTTTAATTTTCATCAAACAACCATCAACATTTTTGTACTGTTAATCTATACATTTAGACACTCTGAAACTTTCAATGAATTTCTTTCATATTGACAAAATGTAAGGATCCATTTAAATCTGTACGACATCGAGCACGAATCTCCGTATACAAATTTAGACAAGAAAAATTAAGACTGAGGCTTTAAAATCGGAAGACGCTTTCAGTTTTCACAAACTGTAGACACATACATACATGTATTCACGAAATGAATGTACATTATGTGAGTTACATATATATATATATATATATGTACTGTATGTAAGTTATATTATTTATTTATTTTTTTTTGTTATTTATTTATTTATTTATTTAATCCAGCAGAATTAAGGCCAGAAGGCCTTCTCTTCTACCTAACAGATAGCACATACGTATAAATACAAAAAACACAAACACTGAAAAAATAATACAAATTATTTAAAACCCTATAGAGGGTCAACAGGGTCAAAGAACACTACAGAATACTTATTAAGCTAATGTACTCTGTGTAAGTTATGTATGTATGTATGTATGTATGTATGTATGTATGTATGTATGTATGTATGTATGTATGTATGTATGAATGTATGTATGTATTTTTTATCCTTCTTTACAAGAATGTTCCATTACAAAAATGCAATACTACATGCTAATAGATTAGCCTACACATTACAATATTGCTAACTCTTTCAAAAACATTGTATACACATTATTGCTAGCCTATTCTACTTTCCTTAAATTCAATATTTACAACGTGTCAACATCCATGCTACGGTCGAATCTTTTAAATACAATGTACAATACTATTTTACAACCTATTCTATTTTTCCATTTACAAATTTAAAAACATCAATACTATTGTTAGTCCTTTTAAACACTATGTTTAGACGGATACTATTTAACAAATTAACCCATTTTCCTTAAATTTACTATTTACAACGTGTCAACATATATGCTACTGTTGAATCTTTTACATACAAAGTACAACACTATTTTGCAGCCTAGTCTGTGTGTATGTATATAATGGATTATTTTACGACGCTGTATCAACATCTCAGGTTATTTAGCGTCTGAATGAAATGAATGTGACAATGCCGGTGAAATGAGTCCGGGTCCAGCACCGAAAGTTACCCAGCATTTGCTCGTACTGGGTTGAGGGAAAACCCCGGAAAAAACCTCAAACAGGTAACTTGTCCCGACCGGGATTCGAACCCGGGCCACCTGGTTTTGCGACCAGACACGCTGACCGTTACTCCACAGGTGTGGACTGTATGTATGTATGTATGTATGTATGTATGTATGTATGTATGTATGTATGTATGTATGTATGTATGTATGTATGTATGTATGTATGTATGTATGTATGCATGTATGTATGCAGGTATACAATAAGTTAATAAGTGCATTCAAGAATTTAAAGCAATATAAGCATCAAACTGCGGTGATATAACTGAAATACCTGTATTTATGAATTTTCCTTCCACGAGAATGCAATCAAAATATATTGCCAAACAATTTATTCAAATTACATTTCAGAGCCAGAGCCCAGATTTGCGATCTGCTACGCAACTAAGGTAGGGGGAGAGGGAAAGATATTGTAAGAAGAGAGGAGTTTGTCGGCCACAAACTGGTATTAGATACGCAATAATACTCAAGAATTTCTAGAGAATTCTTTGTCTCCCCTTGCGCTGCCATTTTTGCATTCGAAATTTCCAAAATTCTATTGTACTTTCCGCACTACTCTTATTTTTCTCTAGACTCCACCACACTGCCTAATCTTCCTTCTGCTTGCCACTAACCTCCATTCATTTTTCACTCATAGTGTTCTGCCCAAGGGCAGGTCTTTCACTGCAAACCCAGTATTCTCCAATCTATTTTCTTCCTTCCTCTTTGTCTTCTCATATGATCCACGTATCTTAATGTCGTCTATCATTTGATATTTTCTTCTACACTAACTCTTCTCCCGTTCACCATTCCTTCCAGTGCATCCTTCAGAAGGCAGTTTCTCCTCAACCAATGACCCAGCCAATTCCTTTTCCTCTTTCTGATCAGTTTCAGCATCACTCTTTCTTCACCAACTCTTTCCAACACAGCTTAATTTCTTATTCTGTATGTCCAATCACACGTTCCATTCTTCTCCATATTCACATTTCAAATGCTTCTAGCCGTTTCTCTTCACTTCGTCGTAATGTCCATGTTTCTGCCCCACACAATGCTACACTCCACACAAAGCACTTCACTAGTCTCTTCCTTAGTTCTTTCTCCAGAGATCCGTAGAAGATGCTCCTTTTTCTATTAAAAGCTTCCTTTGCCATTGCTATCCTCCTTTTGACTTCCTGGCAGCAGCTCATGTTACTGCTTATAGTACACCCCAAGTATTTGAAGCTGTCCACTTGCTCTACTGCCTCATTTAGAATTCACAATATTACCTTCTTTACTTTTCTTCCTATACCATGGTATTCGTCTTGTTGGCATTTATCTTCATCCCATACTGCTCACAGCTGTCATTTAGCTCCAGTAGCATATCCCTTAATATCATCTCCTCTTCTGCTAACAACGCCATATCATCTTCAAATCTTATGCACTTTATTCTTC
Organism: Periplaneta americana; assembly: GCF_040183065.1. Taxonomy (NCBI): domain Eukaryota; kingdom Metazoa; phylum Arthropoda; class Insecta; order Blattodea; family Blattidae; genus Periplaneta; species Periplaneta americana. The sequence continues at coordinate 23,367,627 of NC_091122.1, read as the reverse complement.
TTCCTCCTACTATCACTCCTCCCATGTTCTGAAAACAGTTCTTCACTAAATCCTCCAAGTAGATGTTGAACAGGGTAGGTGATAAAGGGCATTCTTGTCGTACTCCCCTTCCTATTTCACTTCCTTCTGATATTTCTTCTCCTATCCTGACTTTGACTCGTTGTATGTATATCGTCGTTGTTCCTGCAATATCTGCTATGTGCAAAATATAATTTTTTTTAGGAGGAAGATTAACTCATTTATTCATTCTGTTGCAGCCGTACATAGGAGACTGTGAATTCTTACATTTTTGAAACAAAGATATATAACTACATACAGGAGATTTTATTATTTCCTGTATCACTATTTAAGGTATTTAATACAGCAAAAATCTGAAAATCGATACATATGTCACGTAGGAGTTATTGCAGGTACAACGACGATATAAGGATATAAATTTTCTTTGAACATTTTCCAACGTAGCTCAGTCAGTAGTTGTAAAAGAGTTGCAAACTACGGATGCATATTAGAGTTTCGATCTCAGTAATGTATAACATATTTACAGGGAATCTTGTGTAGTAAAAATAAAAATAAAAAAATAATAATGATAATAATTTTATTTATAGCCTATATTTAAGTATCTATAGGCTACTAATAATAAATCTGTAGCCAAAAATTTTCAGGTAATTTTCGATTTTCCAAAAATAATTGGTGTTAACATGTATAATTAATTATACTGAAACCGAAAATCGCTTTTTTTTAATTTGTGTTTGTATGTCTGTCTGTCTGTCTGTCTGGATGTTTGTTACCTTTTCACGCAATAATGGCTGAACGGATTTCGATGAAAATTGGAATATGAATTGAGTTCGTTGTAACTTAGATTTTAGGCTATATGACATTCAAAATACGTTATTTAAAATGGGGGTTATAAGGGGGCCTGAATTAAATAAATCGAAATATCTCGCTTATTATTGATTTTTGTGAAATGTGTTACATAACAAAAGTTTCTTTAAAACTGTTTTACGATAAGTTTTATTCTTTGCAAAATTTCGATAGGACTGATATTTAATGAGATAAACGAGTTTTAAAATAACAATGCATTTTACTTTGGCCACCTAATGGGCTGTAATGAAACGAAAACAAATGACTTCGTCTATAAGGGGCCTTGGACAACAACAAACGAAAGCTATTCATTTAACATGTTTCTGTGTTTGTATGAAATAATCTCAGAAGCTAATTAACCGATTTGTATAATTAATTATTATTTCACCATTGGAAAGTGTAGTTTCTCTAGATGGACATAATGCTATAATGTTATTACAGTAACTTCTGAGTGAATCGAGGACAGATAAGATTAAAATAGATTCTTATACACAGAAAACTTGATAGGCTATACTGTATATTATTCGTTTCCTGTATTTCTTAAAATAATGTTTATGTAGGCCTACACATTCATTTTCATCTCAGAGAATTAACGAACAACGAGAGTGTATTGATTTAGTATGCAATAATAGTACGTTAGCTTAGCATTCCATTATTTTAACTATGCTCAATTGAATTGTGTTAAAATAGATAAAATGAATAAACTGTGCAATAAATGCATAAAGTCAATTCTACTCCATCATTTAAAGTTCAAGCATAGGCTTATCATTTAATTGGAAATTTTCTTCCAGCTGAGAGTAAGAGCCTTCAATTCTTACAAGTATATTTCATTTCAGATAATTTTTTTTACTTTTTTTAGTAGGTTATTTTACGATGCTTTATCAACATCTTAGGTTATTTAGCGTCTGAATGAGATGAAGATGATAATGCCGGTGAAATGAGTCAGAGTTCCAGCACCAATAGTTATCCAGCATTTGTTCATATTGGGTTGAGGGAAAACCCCGGAAAAAATCTCAACCAGATAACGTGCCCCGAACGGGATAGTATCAATCTTTAAAGTAAAGTTGACTGAACAACTCCAGAAGTATTGCATGATAATAACAGTTAAATTCATAGTTTTAAATACAGTAGAGTGCAAATTAATCCGAACACGACATATTTTTACGTTTTCTGTCATTGTTGGCCTCACAGCTGCTCATACCGCTTTAATTGACATCTGTAGTACGTTTAGTTCCATTGTTGAAGGTCTGTCGCTATTATTTTTTTTATAATATGTGACATTTTGCCTGTCGTTTTGTACTTATAAGCATTTCAGTTGTGTTGAAGACTTAATACTGCAATCCTGTGTACATTCTGTCGTCTTCACAAATGGATACAACTCCACAAAAACGGTCTAAAATTATAACATTAGCAGAGCATTCTTCTATGACACAGAGACTGCAGAATGTCACATCGGTTTGGCTACTGTTAATTCGATCATAAAACGATACAGGGAGACTGGATCCATCACACCCCAGAAAAAAGGAAACTGTGGCCGGAAAAGGAAGACTTCACCTGCAGATGATCGTTTAATTGTCAGGAAAAGTAAATTAAATCCTAGACTAGCTGCTGTCGACTTAACCCGCGAGTTAATGGCTATCATTGGGGCGAATATTCACGTCACAACAGTGCGGCGTAGGCTTTTGGAAGCTGGACGAAGGGCTCGTAAGCCTATTAAGAAGCAACTGCTAACCCCTGTTATGTGCAAAAAACGCTTAATGTGGGCAAAATTACATCAACACTGGACAGTGAATGACTGGAAGAATGTACTTTTTTCCGATGAGTCTCATTTCGAGGTCCACGGCCACCGTGTTTCTTACGTACGGAAAGGATCCGAAAAAGTAACAGCAGCTCATCTCCAACAAGCACCCAAATACCCCCCTAAAGTAATGTTTTACACATGAAGGGCCTGGAGCATTAATACCTATCAAGGGAATGATGAATTATGACAAATATATATTCACTTATGGAAACCAGAATCGTACCCCAGCTGCAAAAATCATTTCCGGATGGCAGAGGTGTGTTCCAACAAGACCTGGCACCACGCCATACGTCTCGAAAAACTACAGAATTCTTCAACAAGAAGAATATTCAGGTACTCTCCTGGCCAGGCAACTCACCCGACATCAACCCCATTGAGAACTTGTGGTCAATTTGCAAAAGAAGAATGCAAAAAATGGATTGTTCTACATAGGAGAAGATGATTTCTGCCCTCATTGGTGTATGGTTTCGCGATGAAGAAATGAAGAATATTTGTGGGAAATTAGTGGAATCCATGCCAAATCGTCTCAGAGCTGTTATTAGGAACAAGGGAGGCCACATAGATTACTGAGGTATGTCTTAGATCCTTTTTTTTTTATCCCGTTTGAGTGTTTTTGCATAAGTAATTACGTTGTTCGGATTAATTTGCACGCTACTGTATAACTTTCAAAATGACTCAGAAGAAAACGACTTACAACATACAAAAAGCTATTACTCACTAAGTAATTACAAAACTGTATTTAGATTTGTCAATATTTAATTCTAAGAAGTGCAGCGAAGCGAGCGGGCATGGCTAGTATAATAATAAATTATTATTAAGAACATTAAATAGACTCTACTCTGCTCCTCTGTGTTCTCTTGGATATTCATACGCCTGGATTTTTATACACGCTCTGCAATCCATGGCGCGTGGCCAGAAAAACAAAAGAGATTAGGCACCAGCGAGCCGTGGGTGGCCGCCCGGACAAACATCATGTCAATTTGGAATTCCAATAATAGTCTTTATGTGTTACCTCAACTTCTTCGGTGCACATTCAGCGAATTTCTTGACCAGTCGAAGTCGTTTTTATTTTATTTCGTCCTTCCTCCTTCCTTTTTTTTTCCTCCCTCCTCCGTATCTCGTATTCCTTTTATTGTGGCGAGGCTGTCGTGTCAGGTTGTATTGCGACCGTGGTGGACATTTTTGGTCAAGGAGAAAGGAGACGGCTGTAGACACGGGTATCGGTTGCAGGAATTCCTAAATGGAAGGCAGCAGCTACGTCGCGGATGTGATGTTTCGCAACATGTCTACTCAAGTCGCAAAAATACTTTTACGCATGAACATATGGATTGTAGATAAATATATATACAATTACTAGTGGCTTATGCAGCAAATGCTACAAACTAAGTTCATTGCAATTCAAATTAAAATTTTTCAAATTTATTTCCAATTAAAAATACCAGACATTTCGGATGTCCCTATCCTAAGCAAGATTAGTCCAGTCTCTACCATCATATCCCACCTCCCTCAAATCGATTTTAATATTATCCTCCCATCTACGCTTGCCTCCCTCAAAGTCTTTTCCCTTCAGTCCTTCCAATTAACACTCTATACCATTTCTAGATTAACCCATACGTGTTACATGCGCTGCCATCTCAAATGTCTGGATTTAATGTTCCTAATTATGTTAGGTAAAGAATACAAAGCGTGCAGTTCTGTGTTGTGTAACTTTTTCCATTCTCCTATGACTTCATCCCACTTAGCCCCAAATATTTTCCTAAGCATCTTATTTTCGAACACCCTTAATCTCTGTTCCTCTCTCAGAGTGAAAATTCAAGTTACACAACCATAAAGAACAACTGGTAGCATAACTGTTTTATAAATTCTAACTTTCAGATTATATACCATATCGCCATTAAATACATGGAAAAGACCCATACAACTTGACTAACAACTATAAAAATATTTCACTTTAATAACAATATTATTATCTTACGTAAGTTTTGTATAGACCACGATATAGCCGTCACTCAGTAAATATTATAGAAATTAAGATCTAACTTCAGATATTCTCTACGGCTACTTATATAACCCCAAAAGGTTTCACTTTCATATCATCAATAAAGCATTAATCTGTATAATTATTGGTGACAAATACATCATGGCATTCACCATAATGATATTTCATTTTTAATGGTAATAATGTCATCAAACATTCTTAAGTTTCGTAGTTTTTAATATCCAATACACAGACAGCTGTTCTCAGAAAATTACACACCAGAGAATCTTCTTTTTACTAAATCTTGAAGTTTTTAATAACCAATATTACAGAAATGTTCAGAAAAAGTTACACAAATGAAGCTCGACATATTGGCATTATGTCAGCCATCTGAACTCTAAATATGTTAGCAATCCTGCAGGTCATAGCCTTCGTTTGATATTGTTTATTGTAGTGTGTTTGTGTTTTGTTTTGTTTTATTCAGAAAGGGCCATTACCTATTTCTCAAAACTGACGACAGATGGATTTTGGAAAATAGGAAAATGATGCAGGAAAATTGACATTTCACTAAAAATTACTATTTTTCTGAAAAACTTTGGGTTCCAAGCTTCAAAATGAGGGGTCATTTATTAAAATCCGTTCATCCGTTTTCCCGTAATTTCCATTACCAGTTCAAATTATATATATAGATATACTATTACATTTCTTCTTACACTAAATTACGTCTCAAACACAACCCTTTTGTACATTACAAAAATGTGTGAAGTTTAGTACCTACTAGACTATATAGTCACATCGAGGGAAGATGCGGAAACAATCGGAAGTAATTGGTTTTATGTTTGTCAGTTATTTGCCATGATATTATGCCGATCTAAAATTTCACATATTTATTTCAATAGAATCCCAATAAATAGTGATCTGATATTTTGCTTTCTTGTAGCTAAGAGCTCTAAACTTACTGTTACAATATTTTATTTCTATAAGATGAGTATTTTAAATTATAAATTTAAAGAAAAGGGTACAGCAATGAGAATAAATAAATAAATAAATAAATAAATAAATAAATAAATAAATAAATAAATAAATACATGTACAACATGCAAATGGGAAGTTAACAAAGAATTCCCATTATTATAACATTAATAATCATAATAATAATAAATGTAGGGCCTATTTATTCAGGTGGTGTTAAGGCCTTCAGGACTTCTCTTCCACGCCATCAAAAATATATAGGCCTATACATAGCCCTACAGACTTTTAGGACAGTAGCGAAGAAACTGATTAATAACGTGCAATTACACAAAACGTTTACAATTACAGTAAAACAAAAGAAGAAATAAAATGCAAAAACATTGAAAATATTAAACAAAGCATAAGATCTACATTAATATTATTAATCTAAATAACTAAACCAAAAAGGGCAATTAATACAAACAATAAAAACAATTATAAAATTATTACACAAAGGTTGTAATCGACACATCTAGTAATTTATTAATAATATTTCATTAGACATAAAATGAGTTTCTAACTTAGTTTTTAATTTCGATAGCGTCTGGCAATCCCTGATGTCACTAGGTAGAGAATTCCGAAGACGAGGCAATGATAGTTTATAGGAGGATGAATATAATGACGTTCTATGATGAGAGATAGAGAAGTTGAGGAAATTGTGAAAAAGGTGAAGAATCAGAAGAGGGAGACAAAGTAGAGAAAGAATACAACGAAGGAAGAGAAAGAGAAATAATAGAAGAAGAAGTGGAATAATATAAAATAATGATAAAATTAAAAGGAATAGAGATTCGGAGAACACATGTAGATTTAGGATAAGTTCGAGAAAAAGTAGAAGTTGCTTCTCAAGAAGAATTTAGTGGCAGTCGCTCTTGATGCCTCATTTTGATTACTGTGACACTCTCTACACTGACCTTAACATGAGACTGACAGACAGACTACAGCGTGTTCATAATGCATGCGTTTGATTTATTTGCAACGTCCGTAGATCTGACCGTATCACACCTTCACTAAATATGCTGTCCTGGGTCCGTCTCAAGGAGCGAAGAACTATTCACTCTCTCACTTCACTCTTCAATATTCCACAAACCTCTTACTCTAGCTACCTAGCTTTTCGATTTCAACATTTGTCCTCACATCACGAAATAAATACTCGCTCACAACACCATATCACACTCTCCATTCCTAAACACAGAACATCCTTCTACTCTTCATCTTTCACCGTCTCTGCAGCTCATCTCTGGAACTCTCTACCACAACATGTCAGAGACTGTCGGACATTGTCTAGTTTCAAAAATAAATTAAAATTGCACTTTTTGAATTACATTCCTTTCAGTTATAAGCCATTTTCTCTGCCATAGTTTTGTAAAAATATAGGCTATATATTTCTTTTTCCTTCCTTTCCCCTTTTTGTTCTCTTTATCAGCTGATGAATTTATTATCATAGCCTTTTTATCGTGAATTTTATTTTATTTTATTTTCGTATTTCTTTCCTTTTTATTATTATTTTATTACATTCCATTTTGATATATTCTTCCTTACGTTTTTCCATATTAACCATTTGTACTAAATGAGTTGCTTTCACTATATTCCAATGTATTTTACTTTTTTTTTTTCTATTATGGTAGGCTATTATTTTCATGTTTTTTATTGTCGAATTTATTATGCTATTATTATTATTATTATTATTATTATTATTATTATTATTATTATTATTATTATTATTATTTATTTTTTTTTCTTTGTAATATGTTAGTATTCTGTTCTTTAACTTTTTGTTAAATTTTCACTGCTTATATACTTTGTGACCTGGTAGAGTATAAGAGAAGGCCTATGGCCTTAACTCTGCCAGTATAAATAAAGAATTATTATTAAAGTATAAATAAAGAATTAAATTACATAAGTTAGGTCAGATGCAACAGTGTTCATGAGTAAGATAGTTATATATAATAAAAGTAATATAATACAGTTATATGAACACTTTTTAAAGATTGAATAAAATTAATAAAATCGGTTAAAAACCATACATGTTTCGGAGGAATGCTCCTCCATCTTCAGTGGTAGTACCACGACAAGTTCTTGTGCAAAATTTGTCTATGTATTTAGCACTTCGGGAATGTATGTTTGGTTTAATGTTGATGTATTTGGGTTTTAAATCTTCCTTTAGGCACGTTGAAGATGGAGGAGCATTCCTCCGAAACATGTATGGTTTTTAACCGATTTTATTAATTTTATTCAATCATTAAAAAGTGTTCATATAACTGTATTATATTACTTTTATTATATATAACTATCTTACTCATGAACACTGTTGCATCTGACCTAACTTATGTAATTTAATCATGGTTACTAGTGAAGAAAACTTGGTCAATCAGTATCACGACATGCGTCTCCAAATTGAACTGCTAAACAAGAAAATTTGGTTTAACAAAACATGCCTAAAGGAAGATTTAAAACCCAAATACATCAACATTAAACCAAACATACATTCCCGAAATGCTAAATACATAGACAAATTTTGCACAAGAACTTGTCGTGGTACTACCACTGAAGATGGAGGAGCATTCCTCCGAAACATATATGGTTTTTAACCGATTTTATTAATTTTATTCAAACATTAAAAAGTGTTCATATAACTGTATTATATTACTTTTATTATATATAAATAAAGAAGTTGAAGAGAGCAAAGGAAAGGAAATAGAATAAGAAGGAGGGAGAGAAGACAAATAAAATGGAGGATGATGAGAAGTAAAAGAAGGTAAAGATGGAGAAAGAGGGAGAAGAGAAAATTATAACAAATGGAAGAAAAAATTAAGGAGAAGACGAAGGACATACAAACGAGAAGTAGAAGTTTGAGGAATGAAGAAGGGAGAAAACGGAAGAGAGAAAAATGTGGTTTTAAACGACCCGTGTGATAGAATGACCTCCCATTCGTCTCTGACACCCTTCAGCGGGGTTCAACCTCGAAGATCAGTAGCCTTTCTCTGTTGAGCGCTATGAAGCTCATTTGTCTTTGACCGACAAGGCCTGATACAGCCGAGCGAACGATCCATCCAGCTCCTGACTGGAAGTTTGCTAGGAACAGAGAGAAAAGGGACAGGGGGAGGGGGTTCTTGAACAATGCCAAGTCATTTTACGCTTAACTTCCCATATTATTACAACGACATACATATCTATCTTAACACTGCTACCACGTATAATTTAGCATCGAAGTGTCTGGTGGAGTCTGTCAGACCCCCTCCTCCTCCGCGGCTCCATCTTACGTCTCCCTGACAGTGTCTTGTCCTATTACTTGTCAGTAAGTTCCCCATCTTTAGGCTTACAATAGATATATATCTCCCGCTTGCTCTACCAACTATTCAGTACTGCAAACCATCATCTTATTCACCCTGCCTGTCTTGGTGATGTGGGGATACTGATATCTCGTTGTATACCACCCCACCCCACCCTCCAAACTCCTTCTTGTATTATTTGACCAACAGCCACAGTACAATTCCTGTGTTAATGCTATTCTTTCAAGTAAAGTGAATACTTTTCCATGAAATACTATCCAAACAACAGCTTCTTTCTCGAGGGAGATTTTGTTTTTTCGAAATAATGTAATTTTCAGTCAGATATTAAGGTGGAATAAACTGGACTAACAAGGAGAGGATACGCTCTGTATATCACCGAATGGAATAAGATTGTGTGAGATGAAAGTACAAGAAGTACTGTTTAAAGTCATACAGGTATGACCATATGAGCTACGCAGTTACACAGTCTAATGTTTTCCTATTAGACACCTAACGGAAGTATGTCACAAACAATAGCCAATATTTTCAAAACGAGGTGTCATTGGCCACCCATACCAGATATGACTTTAAACAGCACGTCTTGTACTTTCATGTCACAAAATCTTATTTAATTCTGTGATATACAGAGCGTGTCCTCTCCTTGTAAGTCATTTTTATCCAAAAATAATGAAAACTCAATTTACTAAACTCTTTCTTTACATATTGTTTTTGTGTCATCAGTAGAGCCCGGATGTTTAGGCATTTATAACAGTTAAAATATGCAGGCAAAAAGGCAATAAAAACGTAAAAAAAAGACACAATAATTTTTGAAAAAGTCACTGGCATTATAAATTTCAAAAAGGCATAGTATGTTTTAGCAATAAATTTAAATTATATCAGCATAACTCACATATTTACTTCGTAGATGACACATGTTGACTTATACTGTATAGTCCCGTCGCTCTTATTTCCGGCAGCCAACCACGTTGAAGGTCGGCTACATTTAAACGTGTGCGTCTTGTGATTCGCTGATGATGACGTTATGCATTTCCTAAGGCTCGATAAATTCTTAATATAATCGCCCACCATTTTTGCTCTTTTGTTGGCGTTCGCAGAAAGTACATGAGGACGTTATTTGCCGCTCAATTATTTGCTAATTATAGTGCGTTTGATTTATTATCATAGGAGCTATGACATGATAATGTTTAAGAGTGCGGCAAATAGATTCCTCGTTTGGTAGCTCGGCAACGAAAGAACAAAAATGGCGAACTGTACCACCTACCTAGACTTTATAGAGCCTTCACTTCCTAAGACGTAAGCAAAGAGAAGTCAAGCAGGGAATAACAGCGTCGCGACTATAAAGTAGGCTACATTTTTTGGTTATTTACTGCCTTTTCACAAACCTTACATAACAAAACTGTTCCATCCCTTTAAAACACATGGGCACCAACTTCACTAACGTAAGCATGAAGTTTACTTTTCAATGGTTTACTGAATTTAGGTATTCTAGCTAACCGATCTTATACCTTCTGTCACTCGACAATAACTGACTGTTCCTCATTCAAATTATTATTATTATTATTATTATTATTATTATTATTTTTATTTTTATTATTATTATTATTATTATTATTATTACTAGTCTTATTATGACTGTAATCTTTGCAATTATTATTATTATTATTATTATTATTATTATTATTATTGTTATTATTATTATCATCACTATAATTATTGTAATTTTTATTATTAGTTTTGAGACTAAGTGTTATTATTGTTATTATTAATTATTATTGTAATCAAGCTTAATATATCTCTTATTGTATCTATTATTATTATTATTATTATTATTATTATTATTATTATTATTATTATTGTGCTAATTTTTATCTTGTGCTGAACTGTTATTGGCCCCAGGCTGTTGTACAACACAATAAATATTAGTAAATAAATAAAAATAAATAAAATAAAAATAATAATACAATAATAATAATTATTATTACTAGTGTTATTATGATAATAATCATTGCAATTATTATTATTGTTATTATTATTACTATTATGAATAATTATTTATTTTTATTATTATTATTATCACTATAATTGCTGTAAATTTTTTTATTAGTTTTGAGGCTAAGTATTATTATTGTTATTATTAATTATTATGGTAATCAAGCTTGTTCTATCTGCTATTATTATTATTATTATTATTATTATTATTATTATTGTTATTATTATTATTATTATTATTATTATTATTATTATTACTAGTCGTATTATCACCGTCCTTCGCAAGTCTCTCGTGGCTCCGACTTAAAGAACGCAGAACTTTACACTCTTTGTCTTTACTCTTTCGAATTCTGCACACCTCAACACCAAATTACCTTTCGTCTCGTTTCTCTTATCTATACTCTAACCACGACGTAAATAACAGATCACTTATCTGTGGCACGCTAAATATACCTCTTCATAGAACATCTTGTTATTCCTCATCTTTTACAATATCCACCTCGCGTCAATGGAATTCCTTGTCACAAAGTATTAGGGGCTGCAAGACAACAAACACCTTTAAGAACAGCTTAAAAGATAACCTTATTAGCATTTCACTCCAATCATACTGATTTAAAATATTACTGACTACACTGTTGCTTTTTTTCTTTAGACATCATCCTGATTGTGCTGCATTTTCAAAATTGTCTCATAATAATCTCTTTCTATTATCTAACATAATTTGAAATATATTAACATTCTATGTATTTTAGTTTAATTCTGCTACCCAGTTTATTTCAGTGTTTAATTAATAGTTCATAGTATTTTGTTGTTTAATTTGTAAATAACTCTTGTATACATGTAACTCTCATCTAAATCAATTTGTTGAATTCTTTGTAAGTTCATGCATATGTATATACACTTTTTGCTGGTTGTGTGGAAGAGAAGGCCTTACGGCCTTAACTCTGCCAGCTAAAATAAATCATTATTATTATTATTATTATTATTATTATTATTATTATTATTATTATTATTATTATTATTATGAATATAATCATAGCAATTATTATTATTGTTAGGGATAATTATTTTTATTTATTATTATTATTATTATTATTATTATTATTATTATTATTATTATACAGTGTTATGTAATTTTTGTCACAGCTATTAAAAGTGTGGGTGCAGTGGATATCGGAGGGGCGGCAGGGAGTTCTTCCACTGCGGCATCATTACTCACATGGCGGGATGGTCGGCGGCCGCCAGACAATGCAAAGTGATGTACCGCCAGTGGTTTACATCTACAATTGACCACATCCCAAATTAGCCAGCAGTCCAGTATCTTCCTTCCTCCCCCTCCCTCCCTAACAACCCTCTAAAAACATCGCACTGTGCGGTATGAAGTGTAAATCTGCGAACAATAATGCAGACGCGTACTTGTGACTCATGCTGGATCTGAATAATGGAGATAGGTGAGCATGCGCGGGGTGGGAAGAATCCGTAGCATACTATAAGATAGACAGCAGAAGAGGTTTTAATTCCCTGTTATTTATGTAGAGTGTAACTTAATAGAACTTCTTAACTTACTTATGGCTTTTAAGGAACCAGGAGGTTCATTGCCGCCCTCACATAAGCCAGCCATCGATCCCTATCCTGAGCAAGATTAATCCAGTCTCTATCATCATATCCCACGTCCCTCAAATCCATTTTAATATTATCCTCCCATTTACGTCTCGGCCTCTCCAAACACCTTTTTCTCTCCGGCCTCCCAACTAACACTCTATTTGCATTTCTTGATTCGCCCATACGTGCTACACGCCCTGCCTATCTCAAACGTTTAGATTTAATGTTCCTAATTGTGGCAGGTGAAGAATAGAATGCGTGCAGTTCTGTGTTGTGTAACTTTCTCCTGTAACTTCATTCCTCTTAGCCCCAAATATTTTCTTACCAAGACATAACAGGGTAAGTTCCGAAAGAGAAGATTATTTTTAAAAGCTTTTCGAAAAGTACTTGCAAATGCGGATTAGGATAAGCAAAACATCAGCATTAGATATTTAAATAGTATAGAAGGTGATTTAGAATTTCCAACTAACAGGGGAGTCATTCACATTTACATTACTCTATATATTTGTTGGAAAAACATTTAATCATCCATCGGTTATTTTAAATACAGCAATAGGTCATAGGAAGAAAAATAAAGAAGGTAAACTTGCGAATTCGAAATGAGGCAGTAGAGCAAGTGGACAGCTTCAAGTACTTGAGGTGTACTATAAGCTGTAACATGAGCTGCTGGCAGGAAGTCAAAAAGAGGATAGCAATGTCCACGGAAGCTTTTAATAGAAAAAGAAGCATCTTCTGCGGATCTCAGGAAAAATAACTAATGAAGAGACTAGTGAAGTGCTTTGTGTGTGATATTGCATTATATGGGGGCCAAAACATGTACATTATGACGAAGTGAAGAGAAGCGACTAGAAGCATTTGAAATGTGGATATGGAGAAGAGTGGAAAATGTGAAATGGACAGACAGAATAAGAAATAGAGTTGTGTTGAAAAGAGTGGGTGAAGAAACAATGATGCTGAAATTGATCACTGGCTGAGAAGAAACTGCCTACTGAAGGATGCACTGGAAGGAATGGTGAACGGGAGAAGAGTTCGGATCAGAAGAAGATATGAGATGATAGACGGCATTAAGATATATGGATCATATGCGGAGACTAAGAGAAAGGCAGGAAATGGGAAAAATTGGAGAACACTATGAATGAATGGTGGCCTTGGCGTGACGTGTCAGCTTTTCATACGTCAATCCAGTGAAATGGATTGTGTACATGTAGGCACCGAACGGGCTTCATTGGCGTCTCTGTTTCAATCTGTAAAAACCAGTAGAGCGAGGAAGGGGCATTCCTAAGGAAATTCTGTCCTCAAATTATTTTTTCTAAATAAATCTATGTAGTTAATAATAGTAATAATAATGACTGCAATTATTATAGTCATAATAACAGTAGTAGTAATAATAATAATAATAATAATAATAATAATAATAATAATAATAATAATAATTGAAGACCTCCCTCGAATAACGGTGTAACCAACAAAATAATACTTTTATGTTATGAGCGAAAAACGTCTGATAGACTCTTCTTAAGTCATGTAACATTACAGCTTCCAATATAATCTTGTTTGAGGGTTCATTCAATTATTAGATAATAAATAGTAACATTTCAAGTTCATAGTTTTGAAATAACAGAAATTGTTTTGAGATTACAATGGAATAAGGGTGTATCATCAATTAAAAAAACAGATTAAACGCATGAAAATGAACAAAATGAAAGATTCATTATTTCTAAGGACAGTACAATCTCATGCTCATACAACATAGGTATCGCATGCTCCAAATCACTGCATAGTAGGAAAAAAACTAAAATATTGAGAAAAGTTATGAACGAAAATGAAAGATTCTTTATTTCTAATGGCAGTTCAATCTAATGTTCAGACAACATAGGCATCACATGCTCTACAAAGGAGGAAAAAAAAATGTAAGAGAAAAGTTATGAACAAAAATGAAAGATTCTTTATTTTTAAGGGCAGAACAATGTAATGTTCATAGAACATAGGCCATCACATGCTCAAAATCATTGCAAAGTAGAAAAAAAAAAAAAAGTAAAATGTAAGAAAAAAGTTATCAAAGTACAGCACATGTTATGACACTACTCCTTATACTGTAGTTCAGTGGTCGTTAGCACTCGCTGAAATGTGCAATGGGTACGTGGTGCCGTCCCGTGTGCATTGTCGTGCAACAGGCAAAGATAGAGAGCATACCCGCTAGCAGCTACGAGAGCACTATAGTGCACTGCGTTTTCAGCGGTTAAGAGAGGCTAGTCCCAGCGTGCTCTGTGCTGACGACCACTGCTCTAGTTGGAAATAGGTAAATCCATGTAGAACTTGCGGTGCTCAATATCAGTAATGAACTCACACATGTGTGTAAGATCTCGTTTCTTCTCTTTTTTGATGAGTAAGGGACCCTGATACGATATTTCTTGTGAAATGGATACACAACCCATGACTGTAAAGTCCCATGACATTTTCGCACATAAACGGAAAAGGGATCATTTTGTGAACATTTAAGCCACATTGCTTCTGTTATTTTAAATTCTTTGGGATAAGTGATATTCTTGTCCAACGTATCAAAATTTTTGAAGTCCTCTGATTGCATGTAAGTAACCTGGAATGGATTTGTTGGTCTTGCGGCCACTATCACTTCAACCCATTGGAATGGTACATTAACTTTTGCAATTCTTTTTTGTTTTTCTATTAGTTCCAAATGTGTCGCAGGGCAGAAAACTGTGTCCACTGCACAGAAATTTTTGCTCTACGGTAGAAAAATATTCCCACAAAACAAAATGCCTCAGAAGTCACATAAATCTATCCGACCACACAATAAGACTTCTTGTTTCCCTAGCAGATAAAGGTTTGAAATTTTGCATGATATAGGAAAATGAACAAGAAGCAACTTCAGAGGCTCCTCGATCTGCAACTCCCTCATGCCATAAATGCATAGTTACTTGACCAGAGCCAGCATTACTAACACAGTAGTTGTAAGTTGAGAACTGTCTCTGATAAAATACATTAGAGTGTGTTAACATAGGTGAAAACAAAACCTGCTGCATGTCTGCGCATAAGACTACGACACTATTATTTTCCCTAGCTATTTCTATGCCCTCCCTCAACACAGCGTAAGCTTGTTCTGCTTTCCTGTGGTGTAAGTTTGTTTCAAATTCAATCCTCGTCTCTTCAGCACTTGTAGCATTAGAAAGTTGTACAAAATATGTCACATTTTTGACATGTGTCTGATCGTGGAAGCCCAAATTTTAAATTGAATCTAGATCTAAACACATCTCTATATTGGTGAAGTGATACATGGGTGTCTGGATACTTTTCCTCAAACATTGAATGCATTGTCGATACATTTAAACCTGGTGGAAGGTAACTGCATATAGTTTTTTTCTGCTATAGTGACTTTCCTGAGTAGGAAATAACTGAATATGTTGAACAATCAAGACTATAGTTTAATTTGTGGCACGATGATGGCGATTCATGTCCTTACCTCTTTGATCCGTTAATGGTCCATTGTTTTTCATTTTGGCTTGCAATATTTGTATACGTTTCGAGCTGATAGCATATACCTGAAGAAGAGTCTTTAAACACACTTGCACTCTCTTACTTCGAATGAACAGAAAATACTTGAAACTACATTGCCTATGTGAGAGATTTTCTTCTCTGTAACGTCTTCCGATGTCACACAATTCAATGCACTGGTGAACAATAAATGATGACTGCTCATCGTGTGTCTTATTATAATAATCCGTAAACAATCGTAGTTTTGTGTCATGGTTGCGAATTTTGCATCCTGCATATTTACATTTGCAAACAGTTTCCTGAAATATCAAATATACCATACAAACTTAAACTTTTCAATATATGTATAAATTAAGACAAATTTATTTCATTTTCACTTAAATTTATACAATGAAATGCATTAACATTTCAATCTCACCAACATTACGTCTAACTTCTAGAACTAATTTTTTGTACTGTAATAATAATGAGTAGAGTAATTACTACATTATGCATTTGTCTGTATGTTAGGAATGGACATCGGAAACTTTTGTATACAATGCGGGTATTAGACATAAATGAAGACTTGATGTTACATCTTTATTCCACTTAAACAATTTGGAGGTTGTTTTGCACGTTTCAGTATACCATTTCTTGATGTATACTCCTTCCCATGCTCCTTTAATGATTTCCTTGTGACATCCTTCCATTCGTCAATGTTAATCTTACGTTTACATCCTTTATTTATAGTTTTTTTATACACTGGAGTTATCACAACAGAATAGTTGGCTGCCATCTCGACCGATGTTACATCTTTATTCCACGGACCGCTATTTTCAACTGTCTCTAGCTCATTTAATATTACGAGTATGATCTGCAGATCGCAGCATCACATAACACATCGAGGTTGCGTACTGTTTCACCTATAATCCCACTTAAGCAAAATTTGATGTTACACCATTATTCGAGGGAGGTCTTCAATTGTAATTGTAATAATAATAATAATAATAATAATAATAATAATAATAATAATAATAATAATAATAATAATAATAATAATAATAATAGATATAACAATTACTTAACCTATAACAAATTTATAGCCTATGTGTATGAATTAATCAACCTATATTATATTTGTATTCTACAATTTTTATATAATATATAGTCCTACTTTTCACGTGCGATATTATTCTTCTCTAGTGTTAATATTATATTATATAATTCCATTGCCGCTGTAATTTAAATTTTAGTTCCTATTTTATTTTACTTATTTATTTTCATTGTTATTATATTTTTATTTTCTATATTTCTCTTATATTAATATTGTATTATATAATTTCTGTAACTGTAATTTTAATTCTATTTCCTATTTTATTTTGTTTTATATTCTCTTATAGGCCTATTAATATTATATCTGAACTGCGATCGAACACGAGCGCTGCTCATTCGGTCTCACATTTTGTTAATACTACTGTATCTCTTGTTTTATATTGTTTCTATTATTTTATTTCTATTTCTCTTGTTTGTTTGTAATTATATTCTTTATTCTGTATATTTAAATTTAAATAAATAAGTTAAAAACCTGAATTAATAATAATAGATATAATACTCCTAATCACAATAATTAATAATAATTACAGCCATAAAAGTAATTATAATAACAATGGTAATAATAATGATAATGATATTATTATTATTATTATTATTATTATTATTATTATTATACTTACTTACTGGCTTTTAAGGAAACCGGAGGTTCATTGCCTCCCTCACATAGGGGAGAGTCGGGTAGTATCGGACAGTGCGTTTCTTTCATCTACCACCATATGGTAGTACCTGAATGACATGGTTACGTTTCTCTATGCGACATCACAGAAACGTAACCATGTCAATCAGGTACTATCATCGTGTGGTAGATGAAAGAAACTCACTGTCATATATTACCCGCTGTCCGATACTACCCGACTCTCCCTTAAGCCCGCCATTGGTCCCTATCATGAGCAAAATTAATCCATTCTCTATCAGCATATCCCACATCCCTCAAATCCATTTTATATTATCTTCCCATCTACGTCTCGGCCTCCCTAAAGGTCTTTTTCCCTCCGGCCTCCCAACTAACACTCTATATGCATTTCTGGATTCGCCCATACGTGCTACATGCCCTGCCCATCTCAAACGTCTGGATTTAATGTTCCTAATTATGTCAGGTGAAGAATACAATGCGTGCAGTTCTGTGTTGTGTAACTTTCTCCATTCTCCTGTAACTTCATCCCTCTTAGCCCCAAATATTTTCCTAAGCACCTTATTCTCAAACATCCTTAACCTATGTTCCTCTCTCAAAGTGAGAGTCCAAGTTTCACAACCATACAGAAGAACCGGTAATATAACTGTTTTATAAATTCTGACTTTCAGATTTTTCGACAGCAGACTGGATGATAAAAGTTTCTCAACCAAATGATAACAGGCATTTCCCATATTTATTCTGTGTTTAATTTCCTCCCGAGTATCATTTATATTTGTTACTGTTGCTGTAAGATATTTGAACTTCTCCACCTCTTCGAAAGATAAATCTCATTATTATTATTATTATTATTATTATTATTATTATTATTATTATTATTATTATTGTAGGCATTGTATTCTTCACCTGACTTAATTAGCAACATTAAATCCAGATGTTTGAGATGAACATCCAGGTTCCCTAAAAGCCATCTCTAACTAAGTAACGTCTTGATCATCTTAAAATACGGTAGGTCGTTAATGCAGGATCAATTATTTAAATGACCAAATTTTGATCGATTAACTTAAATAGAGTTTAATGAGAGCTTAAAGCCCAATTTGTGTTGATGAAATGCATTGTCCTTTAATTCTCAATTAAAAATACCTAGAGTAACAATTAAAGTTAAATATGTTTGGTAAAATCGCCCCTAAGTTTCATATTTTTGTATAATTTCGTTATACTTATTCAAGGAATTAGAAATGTCTACAACCAATAAATTACCAGTTAGTGGTGGAGAGAGTAGAAAGCCACGAAACAATTCAATGGTTGCGTAGTCGTTGCCTTCGCACTTGAGTGCGAATTAGTTATGAGCAAAATCTTTAAACGGAGAGCTGGTTCATGAAACTGTTACTCCGACCACACATTCATTAACACCAACCCTTTATAGCAAACGGGATGCAATGCACATAATTTCCTCCTGTCAATGTTTTTTCAGCCTTCGCGGAGAAGATTTGGATGCAAATAATTCATGAATAAGGCTACCATAAGTCCGCAGAACATCTCCGGTATATGGGGAATTATTACTGAGCTTGGGGCTACTCAACCACACTCGAGATGCAACTGATTCACATTCTCCTACTATAGGGCAGATTCGGATAATTTTGTGATACTAAGGTTTTGGTGCAATAGAGAAAAAATGGGAGTATAAGGGTACAGTGCATCAGTTATTCATAGATTTCAAAAAGGCATATGACTCGGTTAACAGAGAAGTTTTATATGATATTCTTATTGAATTTGGTATTCCCAAGAAACTAGTTCGATTAATTAAAATGTGTCTCAGTGAAACGTACAGCAGAGTCCGTATAGGTCAGTTTCTGTCAGATGCGTTTCCAATTCACTGTGGGCTAAAGCAAGGAGATGCACTATCACCTTTACTTTTTAACTTTCGTCTAGAATATGTCATTAGGAAAGTCCAGGATAACAGAGAGGGTTTGGAATTGAACGGGTTACATCAGCTGCTTGTCTATGCAGATGACGTGAATATGTTAGGAGAAAATCCACAGACGATTAGGGAAAATACGGGAATTTTATTTGAAGCAAGTAGAGAGATAGATTTGGAAGCAAATTCCGAAAAGACAAAGTATATGATTATGTCTCGTGACCAGAATATTGTACGAAATGGAAATATAAAAATTGGAAATTTATCCTTTGAAGAGGTGGAAAAATTCAAATATCTGGGAGCAACAGTAACAAATATAAATGACACTCGAGAGGAAATTAAACGCAGAATAAATATGGGAAATGCCTGTTATTATTCGGTTGAGAAGCTTTTATCATCCAGTCTGCTGTCAAATAATTTGAAAGTTAGAATTTATAAAACAGTTACATTACCGGTTGTTCTTTATGGTTGCGAAACTTGGACTCTCACTTTGAGAGAGGAACATAGGTTAAGGGTGTTCGAGAATAAGGTGCTTAGGAAAATATTTGGGGTTAAGAGGACAATCGAGAAAGTTACACAACACAGAACTGCACTCATTGTATTCTTCACCTGACATAATTAGGAACATTAAATCTAGACGTTTGAGATGGGCAGGGCATGTATCACGTTTGGGCGAATCCAGAAATGCATATAGAGTGTTAGTTGGGAGGCCGAAGGGAAAAATTCCCTTGGGAAGGCCGAGATGTAAGTGGGAAGATAATAATAAAATTGATTTGAGGGAGGTGGGATATATGATAGAGACTGGATTAATCTTGCTCAGGATAGGGACCAATGGCGGGCTTATGTGAGGGCAGCAATGAACCTCCGGTTTCCTTAAAAGCCAGTAAGTAAGTAAGGTTTTGGTGCAAAAATAAGTTTCAAATTAAAAAAAAAGAGTGTTCTTATTTTATTTATTTTTACTATCTGACCTTCCAAAGCTTGCCTATAGACACAGAATAACACACAATTTACAATAAAGGTTGTACATGAATGGATACATGAAAAGAATATATTGATAAAAATACAGATTTTCAATTACAAATATATAATTAAATAATTATGTGGAGTGTTTGCCACATAGGTGATTTTTTAAGACGGCAACTGAATATTTAATTATGTTTTGGACAATTTCGTCTTGAATATCTCTGCCTAGTTTATATTTCCCTTTCCACGTCACAAAAAATTTAGGGATTGTTCCTCGGGACCCCAACAGCAGACCTGTCGGGTTAGATAACACTGAACAACAAATTTTTACTTTTTGTCTCGTTCCGAAATAAAAATAGGTGAATATTACTAATAAGAGTGCCATAAACCTAAATTTGAAGTCCAAATTGACCGAATACGTACCATTTTCCGGGGAAAATGAATTTAATTTTTATAAAAAAAAAACTTTTTTATTTATTTGTTACTGACACTGATAAAATTACAACACACTAGCGATTCAAAATGCCTAATAATACTTGAAAAATGTGTAATGGATACAAAAATGATGTTACATAGTTTAAAACACAATAAGAATAAAATATTTCGTGCGTGTAATGAGAAATATCTCGGAATTTGAATTTACCATTTAAGAGAATTTTTTGAATGACTTCTGTTTATAACTAGATCCGGGACTGTATTTTACAAGGAACCAACAATAGTCAGCAAGCATTCTGGATGATGATCTTCCTTTATCGCCTTTCCATTTCAGATATTACTTGATGAAATCTATCCCCATGGCCATCGCTTAACTTCCAAGTTTAATAGGAAAGAAATCCAAATGAGAATGTTAAAAGTGTATTTTGAGAGACATAGGCTATTACACCCCATTTTCTCATATGCACTTAAGGGGACACTCAACTATATTTTGGAACTTTTTTCCTATTTGACCAATCTTTTTCAAATTTGGAGAAAAAGTTTAATATACACATGGAAAGTAACATGCAAAATCTCAGTTCATTAGATCCAATACTTTTCAAAATAAAAAAAATAATTCAATTTTTAATCAATCATTATTGAAATATCACTTTTAATTATCATTTTTTTATTTTTTGGCTTTGTGCATTTGACTGTGACTTCTCAATGAATAGGGGAAGAATTCTGCGTATTGATTTAGTTCTGTCACGTAAATTAGTGTAGAAATTTAATTTTTCATTCCTATGACACTTTTTCTCCAATTTTTAAGTTGAGTGTCCCCGTAACATGATTTCCACAACAAATTCTGTGTAGTTATCTGCCCTAGAATTTCCAAGGAAATTTGAGCAAACATCTTTGAAAACGCGCCATGCCATTTTTTCTGTAACAGAAAGTTTTTCCTCAAACAAAGACTTTGTGAATTTTTGGACCAATGAATGTGCCCTCTTTTAATTTGCTTTCATTCAAACTGGTAAACGTTTCTTTTAAATACTGAAAACCACATTCTTGTGTGTTCATTTCGTAGATCTCACTTTTAAGTGTTTGTGATATTTACTGAATAGAAGGGACCAATATATGTTTATTTATTAGAAGTACGAAAGAACATGCCAACAACCATAAGAAACCGAAAATAAGTCATAAACTCGTAAAATGCATTAGCTTTTGTTTTGGTTTACAATCCCCAACCCGAGCCAGATGTTTCCTGGGGGAGCGCTTATCGAAAAGTGAAATCATAGTATATCTTAAAAACCTTACGTGCTACGAAGAAAAGAGATGCATTTTCGGTTTCAGTGCACACCAAACCATAAGGGACACATTGTTTTAAATCGAAGCAAAATTCTTGTTGTTCAGTGTAATTAATTGCTTATTATTAGTCATATATATTTGTGAATGTTGGTTAGCATATAAACGTTTTCAATAGTTATTGTTTTTTATCATATAGACTCTTTTTTTTGTAATCTGTGCTATTTTGTTGCTTATATTAATTGTTTATTTTGTCTTCTTTTTCTTTCACCTTATCTGCAGTGCGGTTTTGAAGTCCCGACCACGAGCGTTTGCTCATACGAGGGTAAGTTCTTTAATTTATATTTTTGTTTTATGTATATAATAGTTTTTTTTAAAGTATCTTGTTTCTATTACATTTAATATGTATTTTTGTGGCTTTCTTACTGTAATAATATTGTAATAATAAATGTAGGATAAAGGTTAGTAATATTCTGATATGAGTAATATTGTGATAGTTCTTTTAGATAATTTATTACAATTTTACTGAGCGAGAGGAAAATCGGTTTTTTTGCGTCAAGGTATTAAAATTTTCGTGGACAAGTTTCTGCACAAAACCGATCCTTCTCTCACTCAGTAAAATTGTAATAAATTATCTAAAAGAACTATCACAACATTACCAACCTTTACCCTAAATATATATTAAAAAAGAAAGGCAATTCCGTGTACCTTTAAGAAGTTAGGTACAGCTTACAGCAGTAAAATTTTGGAAATATTCAACATTTTTTTCCTCCATTACTGCATCTTGTATAATAACATTGTCGTTGTGCTATATGAAAAAAGTATTATTACGATTTAAAGAAATTATGTACATTTTTTCAAAATTAAGTTCACTGTGCAGTGATGAAGCGTTTCCCACATAACTCAAAAACTATCCAACATTCTGTGATGAAATATTTTGTGTGTATTTATGCATGTCATATCTACAATATGACACAAGATCACTTCTCTACCTTTGATAGATTGTCTGATTAAAAATAAATTCATTTTAAAAATGGTCAAATATCAGTATTTTCTTCTAACACAAAATAAAAAAAATATTTATTAAAGAATGTAGTTGAAAGAGCATGATATTGTAAACATGAGTTTAGCAATAAAATAAAAGAGAGAGAACATGAAAAAGTTAACAAGTTTATGAGATATATATGTAGGCTTCGGTTCTGGGCACAGAAACGCATGAAGTTCAGAACGCACGGACGATATATTTGTGTTGGTCGAGTGGAGGGGAGATGGAGCGCGCCGTTACTTCGTGTCTCAACATGTAAACAGGCCGTCACAGTACGGCACAAAATATATTTCACCCTGTACAGATGCAGTATATATAGTACATTCCTAGTCTAGACAATAAATGTCTACCATTAAAGTATTAACGTAAGTTGTAACCTTCAATCAGGTGTCCCTACGTCGAAGCCTGTTACACGTATCGCAGCCAAGCAGCAATACACACAACGGTAATGCACATTACGGACTCAACTGTGCTGTTGCAGTCACCCCACACGGGTCATGACGTCATTTACACTCCGTGTACTCTAAACCTCATGCTGATTACTCTGTGTCCCTAGACCGAAGCCTGATTATGAGGGAAAAGCTTCATCACTGCACGATAAACTGCTACCATTTTTAATTTTGAAAAAAAAAATATATATACAGGGTGATTCACGAGGAAAGGTAAAAAATTTAGGATGCGATATCTTAGGCCACTTTGAGTGAAAAAGTTCATATGAACATAGGTCCGTTTTCGAACGATGGCGGAGCTAGATGCACTTTTTTGGTAAAACGTCTCGCCCCAATGTGAATCAGACGTTACCATATGCTGCTGACGTGAAACAAGGTCACCGATGAATGACGTAACATTGGAATCTTCATTGTGAGCGATGTAGATAAGAGAAGAGAAACAAACCGGGTGGTGGGGCATTACAAATGTCACAACAAATACGCTATCACTTATCGGTTCACAGCAGTTCAGTCAACTACCTACAGTACAGTAGTTATACAGGTACGGTTATCGAAAGTGTTAAGTTGAGTTTTTGAAGATGCCTTATAAATTTTCGACTGCAGAATACGCCGATATTGTGTATGTTTATGGTTTGTGCGTTGGAAGTTCCTTGCGTGCCGTCGCTGAATATGAACGACTCTTTCCTAACAGAAGGGTACCATATCGAAGAGTATTTACTGTCTATGGAGTTGGATGAAAGACTTGGTATAGCAAAGGAACGGGGAAATGAGAGAGGCTCTAATCGACCTATTTTGGATGCGGCATAAAGACAGTCACGTGCAACTCTCCCAAGCGATGAGCGCGATTCACGCCCGAGCGCAACAGTGCGTTGAAGTAGGAGATACCTTTGAAAATGTGCGAAAACATAGACCCCGACATCTAGAATATTAGGTATGTATGCATACGTGTATATAAAGTTTAAATTTGTCCGTTATCTGTCTCTAAATGCAAGTTAGTACAATGGAATCTCAGAAGTTTTTGTGAAATCAAAGAGCCATATCTCCGTAACCGTTCGAAAACGGACCTATATTCATATGAAATTTTTCACTCAGAATGACTTCAGAATTCACATCCTAAATTTTTTACCTTTCCTCGTGAATCATCCTTTATATACATATATATACAGGGTGTTTCAAAAATACGGGGCATAATTTCAGGTATGTATTTCCCACATGTAGACAATCAAAATAGTTCATTACAACATGTGTCCGGAAATGCTTTATTTCCGAGTTATGGCCTTCACAACATTGAAATTCACCGGAACGTTTTTCTTTCCGCAGGTCGTTGCCGTCAAAGGAGACATTAAGAGGCACTCTGACAGTTCATTCCGAGGCGAAGGTTACATTGAGTGTTGTGTAGGCGTTACACTGTGCGACATGTATTCAAATCAAACACACTTACGGGGCAGGCGTACACAAACTTCCTGGAAAACACCATACCTCATGTTTTAGAAGACACTCCACTGATCAATCGTCAACACATTCACTTCTTGCATGATGGCGCTCCTGCACACTTCAGTCGTACGGCTCGCCGGTACTTGGATCGAAGGTTTCTTGATCGATGGATAGGTAGAGGTGACCCAATTGCTTGGCCTCCACGCTCACCTGATCTGAACCCTCTCGATTTCTACTTGTGGGGCCATTTAAAATCATTGGTTTATTCGTCTCCGGTGCCTGATTTGGAATCCCTTCGGAATCGAATTGTGACATGTTCTGAGGACATACGCAATACTCCTGGAGTTTGGGATCGTGTTCTCAAGTCAATGAGACATCGATGTGAGGTCTGTATTCAAGCAGCAGGTGGACATTTTGAACATCTTTTGTAATGACAACGACCTGCGGAAAGAAAAACGTTCCGGTGAATTTCAATGTTGTGAAGGCCATAACTCGGAAATGAAGCATTTCCGGACACATGTCGTAATGAACTATTTTGATTGTCTACATGTGGGAAATACATACCTGAAATTATGCCCCGTATTTTTGAAAACCCTGTATATATATTTTTTTTAATCGTAAAATAATTTTTTCATATAGCAGCTGGACAGTGTTTTACACGTACCAATTTTAATTACTGTACAAAATACAGTAACGGAGGGAAAAAATGTTTAATATTTCCAAAAAATTTATTGCTGTAAGCTGTAGGCCTACCTAACCCCTTAAGAAGGTAAAATGTCACACATACAATTCAAGAGACACAAAGTCTATGGAAACAAAACAAATATAAATCTCTCCATTGGGGACTGATCCCAGATTTGCTGAATTTGTCCAAGATGCTCTGGCACTTGAGGCGCTGCGAGGGACTGAACAACGACCAATTACCAATCAAAGAGCTCTCCAGGCTTGAGTAGCCTTCGGCGAGCAGAGCTGTACCGTATATTAGCT
The DNA here is from genome assembly GCF_040183065.1 of Periplaneta americana. Taxonomy (NCBI): domain Eukaryota; kingdom Metazoa; phylum Arthropoda; class Insecta; order Blattodea; family Blattidae; genus Periplaneta; species Periplaneta americana. Next base: position 23,341,350 of record NC_091122.1, on the reverse strand, counting down.
AAGAACTTGCGGCTTTTGCTCTGTTGTTGAATTGTTCGATTACTTATTCATCGTGGTTCGGACGCTTCAGAGGCCCCCCTCGCTTCTGAGGCGAGCGTTGTGGCTTCCAGGTTAAGGGGGCCAGAGGGCAAAGCCTCGGTTTCTCTCTCTCTCTCTGATTTATAGACGCGTCCGCTGCCCCAAACAAGAAGAATGCGCAGTGTATGAAGTCAAAGAGCGATTCCCACATCACAGATTTATCATGCAATAAGAGACCTGCGAGCTTCTGATAGTAATGGAAAGAGCAAATCCCATCGAAGTTCAAACTTTGTGACAGCAACACATGGCCACGATTATTCTGCAGAAGCCAGTGATTAAAATCTCTCCACTTACTTGAGAGCGAAAATGTAGCTGAGTCAATAAATGACTTTATCACCTTCATTTTAAATTAGTGTATTGTAGATTGCTATGTCTTTACTTAAGCCTCCATTTTGTAAGTCTCGTTTACAATGTAACTTAGGTCTGATCCACAATAAACCAGGAACACAACGACAACGGAAAAATTGTTAAATACTGTATATTCTTAAATTCTTATATTATATAGGCCTATACACAGTGTCCCATTTATCTTGTGCACTTATTATAACTGTTTTTTTTTTTTTTGGATAGCTATTGCAATTTTTGTTTTTGAGAGTTATATTAGAACGAGGGGCTAACATGAGTGTGGAAATTTAGTGCATGTAACTACATTATGGTACAAGATACACGTGACGTTACCAATTTTTAAAATAGCATTACATACTTTAAACATGTTACGTTGATTACACACTTACTTACTTACTGGCTTTTAAGGAACCCGGAGGTTCATTGCCGCCCTCATATAATTCCGCCATCGCTCCCTATCATGAGCAAGATTAATCCAGTCTCTACCATCATATCCCACCTCCCTCAAATCCATTTTAATATTATCTTTCCATCTACGTCTCGGCCTCCCAAAAGGTCTTTTTCCCTCCGGTCTCCCAGCTAACACTCTACATGCATTTCTGGATTCGCCCATCTCAAACGTCTGGATTTAATGTTCCTAATTATGTCAGGTAAAGAATACAATGCGTGCAGTTCTGCGTTGTGTAACTTTCTTCATTCTCCTGTAACTTCATCCCTCTTAGGCTCAAATATTTTCCTAAGAACCTTATTCTCAAACACCCTTAATCTCTGTTCCTCTCTCAAAGTGAGAGTCCAAGTTTCACAACTATACAGAACAACCAGTAATATAACTGTTTTATAAATTCTAACTTTCAGATTTTTTGACAGCAGAATAGATGACAAAAGCTTCTCAACCGAATAATAACACGCATTTCAGATGATAGACGACATTAAGATATAATTGATCATATCCGGAGATAGAAAGGAAGACAGAAAATAGGAGAGATTGAAGAATGCTGGGTTTGCAGTGAAAGATCTTCCCTTGGGCTGAAAACTATGAATGAATTAAATGAATTGTAATGCTTTCACAGTACACACTTCCGAAGGAATATTTGTTTTATGTTCTTTTTTGGACCTGGTTATTTTCGTTGATTCTATGAAAAGATTATTCACTTGAATCGAAAATAAGGGTTACTGCTAAGGGGATAATAGGGGTGAATTTTAGCCACAGTAGTGGAGAGTTATGGCTTTTTGGCTAAGGAAATGCCTGGGGATAGGAATGACGAGATCAATTGTATTGTTTCGCGTAGACCTCATAATACGGTAAACTATCAAATAAAGTGAATCGCAATACTAAATTCATCTACTCCATTCATGCAAACACGCCTTTTATGTAGCGATCCCTCTTCAAAGTGTTCTGAGAAGCATGTTGAACTACATTTAATATTCACAATTCAAAACCCGGTCTTTGTTTCATACCAAATTAATTTTTAATTCCTGGCAAATGTTTCCTTAGAAAAAAAATATATTCCCCGGAACTTCTTTTCTAGAAGCCGATCCCTTAAGCTACTCAAATACATACACACAGACAAATATTACGCAAACTGCATACATACAGAAAATAACAATGGTTAACAAATTTTCCACATGAAATCCAATTGAATCTCACCCTCCCCTCCCACCCTCAACCCCCAGACCTGCTACCCATTCTCTTAAATTTAACCTCCCTACACTCACTTCTGTTCCAAACTCACCCCCTACCCCTATCCAAACCCTTATACACTAGTAGCTTTCTGCTTGTACCACTACCCACCGCTAAACTGCCTTTTTCTTTTCAGCATCCTTTACCGTCAAATAAATTTTGTTTACATTACTAATTACATCTTCGTCATTGAATGAATCTTAATTATTTGTAATTTGCCGGAAAGGAAAATGCAATTATTCTAGAAGGGTTAAAAGCAATGTGCACCGGAGCGACTGAGCAAATGGCTAAAGCCCTCCTTCCCACCCCTCCTGCGCAGTTCCCTCCCATGTAAAGCTACATTAGCGTTTGTATAAAGTTCTAATTTTCCAACGTAATCATCTGTACGGTGCACTGTAGAACAGGCAGCGGGCTGGAGCTTAGTTCCTCCATACACACGTCTTCAAATACCAGTAAACTCCCACTTAAGAACAGATTTAAGACGTCTCCAACATCTGATCGGCTGCGACTCCACAGCGTGTGACGTGGTTGCTAGATTGATACTGCACATCTTCCTGTGTAGATACTTATTGTTAGTAACATATGCATTATCAAAGTCAGCAGATTAGGGAGTAACTTTATAGGATTTCTTAGTAACATACCCATTGTTGTCATGTTCAGCTGATTTGGGAATAATTTTATAGGATTACTTAGTAACATATCCATTGTTATCATGTTCAGCTGATTTGGGAATAATTTTATAGGATTACTTAGTAACATATCCATTGTTGTCATGTTCAGCTGATTTGGGAATAATTTTATAGGATTACTTAGTAACATATCCATTGTTATCATGTTCAGCTGATTTGGGAATAATTTTATAGGATTACTTAGTAACATATCCATTGTTATCATGTTCAGCTGATTTGGGAATAATTTTATAGGATTACTTAGTAACATATCCATTGTTGTCATGTTCAGCTGATTTGGGAATAATTTTATAGGATTACTTAGTAACATATCCATTGTTGTCATGTTCAGCTGATTTGGGAATAATTTTATAGGATTACTTAGTAACATATCCATTGTTGTCATGTTCAGCTGATTTGGGAATAACTTTATAGGGTTACTTAGTAACATATCCACTGTTGTCATGTTCAGCTGATTTGGGAATAATTTTATAGGATTACTTAGTAACATATCCATTGTTATCATGTTCAGCTGATTTGGGAATAATTTTATAGGATTACTTAGTAACATATCCATTGCTGTCATGTTCAGCTGATTTGGGAATAACTTTATAGGGTTACTTAGTAACATATCCATTGTTGTCATGTTCAGCTGATTTGGGAATAATTTTATAGGATTACTTAGTAAAATATCCATTGTTGTCATGTTCAGCTGATTTGGGAATAATTTTATAGGATTACTTAGTAACATATCCATTGTTGTCATGTTCAGCTGATTTGGGAATAACTTTATAGGGTTACTTAGTAACATATCCATTGTTGTCATGTTCAGCTGATTTGGGAATAATTTTATAGGATTACTTAGTAACATATCCATTGTTGTCATGTTCAGCTGATTTGGGAATAATTTTATAGGATTACTTAGTAACATATCCATTGTTGTCATGTTCAGCTGATTTGGGAATAATTTTATAGGATTACTTAGTAACATATCCATTGTTGTCATGTTCAGCTGATTTGGGAATATTTTTATAGGATTACTTAGTAACATATCCATTGTTGTCATGTTCAGCTGATTTGGGAATAACTTTATAGGGTTACTTAGTAATATATCCATTGTTATCATGTTCAGCTGATTTGGGAATAATTTTATAGGATTACTTAGTAACATATCCATTGTTATTATGTTCAGCTGATTTGGGAATAATTTTATAGGATTACTTAGTAACATATCCATTGTTATCATGTTCAGCTGATTTGGGAATAATTTTATAGGATTACTTAGTAACATATCCATTGTTGTCATGTTCAGCTGATTTGGCAGTAGCTTGGTATAGGATTACTTAGTAATATATCCACTGTTGTCATGTTTAGCTGATTTGGGAATAATTTTATAGGATTAATTAGTAACATATCCATTGTTGTCATGGTCAGCTGATTTGGCAGTAGATTGGTATAGGATTATTTAGTAACATATCCATTGTTGTCATGGTCACCTGATTTGGCAGTAGCTTGGTATAGGATTACTTAGTAACATATTGATTAGTGTTCAATTCAACTCAACTTGAACTTCTAGGAATGGTTATTAAGATGAAAAAAATTCGCTCCAGCGCTGGGGATCGAACTCGGGTCCTTAGTTCTACATACTAAGTGCTCTGACCATTGAGCTACGCCGAAGTTCGACATATATGTTGACATTCAACTGTCATTATACAACAAGCGTACTCAATTGAGTGACTTGGTGGTCGGGATTCTACAGTATTATGCAGTGTTAAACGAAGAATCTACGTGAAGTAATGCATGATACTCTGGAATCCCGACCACCAAGTGACTCAATTGAGTGCGCTCTTTGTATAATGGAATTGACATGTCAACATATTTGTCGAACTTGGAGTCAGGCCACAAAGGGAACAACACTAGAGGAGAGGGATTCGATCCGGTGCTGTGGATTGAACTTCGGCGTAGCTCAGTGGTTAGAGCATTTGGTACCTAGAACCAAGGACCCGAGTTCGATCCCCGGTGCCGGAGCGAATTTCTCTCCTCTAATAACCATTGTTACCATAACAAATTTATTCTGTAGGACCAAAAATTAATCTTCAAGTAACTTCTGGGAAACTAGTTTATAATCTCTCTCTCTCTCTTCCTCTCTCTTTCTCTCTCTCTCTTTTCTCTACATCTGGAATCTCCAGAGTTTAGAGTACAGAAGATATGTGTATGCACATTATGATTAATAGATTGTTTATGTTACATATGTAAGCTAATGGATCTGAGAGAAAAAAAAAGAGAAGTATTTTTTCTGCCTTACATAAGCACTAAGATTCCTAAATATTTCTGTTATGAAATATGGTTCCAAAAATATACGTGATGAGGTTTAATCGTAGATGAAATGGATAAGGAGATTTGTACTTGATATTTTGTGAGCGAAAAAGAAGATTGCTCTTTCGTGTGAGACCCAGAGAAAAATATCACCTCTTACACCAATTTCTTCTCAAGAAATGGGGAAAAACTAGTAGCAGAGAGAGAGAGAGATGGAGAAGACCGAAATGGAAGAAATTCGAAATAAAAAATGTCTTACAGTTTTATGTAGAGACATGCACACTGATTGTATAGTTCCTTCCAATGAAAACTTGTGAATACCGCAGCTTGGGCTTCAATATTGATTGACTTAACAATTGAGAAACTGTCGCTATGCAACACTGAACATAATTGTCTGTGTTTATTGCCTTCTAAGGTGAAAACAAATGACTTTAGAATCTGTGAGTATGATGCAATTTTATTTTCTTCTGATTATAAAAGTACAAACTGGAATATAGAACAGTTCTCGTCCCTACGCCACGAGATGGCATTGATACTTGTACCACTACTCCCTCCTCTCTTCCTTACATTTTGCTTTCATTTCCAGCAAGAAATTTATGTGTTTCATTTGCGTAGGTTCTATAAGACCTTTTTCCTGCTGTACTCCGTCCTGGATACTTCTTTCCATTCCCCTGCTTTTTTTTTTTCCTTTCTACTTCTTTTTTTCCCCTGCTTGTAATTTTCGCAATATTTCAGTTTTTATGTTAGTTTCTTTGTCACTTTCATCCACAATGTGTTGGGAGAATGATGGCGTCTAGGACCTTGTGCGATCTACAAATGTGTATCTAAGGCATTGAGACATGCGCAAAATCCTGGATTTACCGGAGAATATAGGCTATGTGTGTGTTTGGTAGAGGGTCCAATGTGTCGTACCTTCAAAAAGAAGTGGAGGGGCGCGCAGATCTCAAGACCTAACCTATTACTGTGCCACATTAGGTTTTCCTGACACACTCAAATAAAGGAAAACATATCTCAACACCTGAGAAGCGAAAAGAAACCAGTGAGTACACACTTTGTTTCTGTAACAAATTCTAGTAATATATTTTGTCATTAGTAGGTGTAACCTAACAGCTTTATTGCCGTAAAGAATTACACATTGATTATATATTTCTGCAATGGCGATATGACCTGAAGTAATTAAGGCAGCCAGGACCTGTACATCTGCTATAAAATAAATAGGCCCACATTTTGCACTATATCTCGTCAAATTTTAAAATTATAAATTTGAAATTTAAGAGACTCTGATAAATTTAATATAATCTGTAAATTTTAATGCTCTGGTGAATATATAATAAATTTAACACGGTATTTTATAAGAAATCTCGTAAACAAAAGAAACAGTGCGAACTGAGATGTAACTACCAATTTTTTCGGAAACTAGTGGAAGAATTAGAAAGATTTTTTTTTTCAGGTTTTTTTTTTTTACAGGATTCACAGACATCATTTGATTTTGGTAATTAGAATCATTTCCTTTTTGGTTTTGAGAAAGGTGGAATATGATGATAAAGACTGGATTAATCTTGCTCAAGATAGGGACCGCTGGCGGGCTTATGTGAGAGCGGCAATGAACTTCCGGGTTCCTTAAAAGCCATAAGTAAGTAAGAATCATTCTCTTATGTTAGTAAATTTAAATAGGCAGCCTAATATTTTGTCATCAGGGTATTTACTTACTTACTTATTTACTTATGGTTTTTAAGGAACCCAGAGGTTCATTGCCGCTCTCAAATAAGCCCGCCATCGGTCCCTATCCTGAGCGAGATTAAACCAGTCCCTACTATCATATCCCACCTCCCTCAAATTCATTTCTATATTATCCTACCATCTACGTCTCGGCCTCCCCAAAGGTCTTTTTCCCTCCTGCTTCCCAACCAACATTCTATATGCATTTCTGGATTCGCCCATACGTGCTACATGTCCTGCCCATCTCAAACGCCTGGATTTAATGTTCCTAATTATGTCAGGTGAAGAATACAATGCGTGCAGTTCTGTGTTGTGTAACTTTCTCCATTCTCCTGTAACTTCATCCCTCTTAGCCCCAAATATTTTCCTAAGCACCTTATTCTCAAACACCCTTAACCTATGTTCCTCTCTCAAAGTGAGAGTCCAAGTTTCACAACCATACAGAAGAACCGGTAATATAACTGTTTTATAAATTCTAACTTCCAGATTTTTTGAGAGCAGACTGGATGATAAAAGCTTCTCAATCGAATAACAACAGTCATTTCCCATATTTATTGTGCGTTTAATTTCCTCCCTAGTATCATTTATATTTGTTACTGTTGCTCCCAGGTATTTGAATTTTTCCACCTCTTCAAAGGATAAATCTCCAATTTTTATATTTCCATTTCGTACAATATTCTCGTCACGAGACATAATAATATACTTTGTCTTTTCGGGATTTACTTCCAAACCTATCTCTTTACTTGCTCCCAGTAAAATTCCCGTGTTTTCCCTAACCGTTTGTGGACTTTTTCCTAACTTATTCACTTCATCCGCATAGACAAGCAGCTGATGTAACTCGTTCAATTCCAAACACTCTCTGTTATCCTGGACTTTCGTAATAGCAATCAGGAACTGTACATCTGCTATAAAATAAATAGGCCCACATTTTGCTCTATAATGTGTCTCATCAAATTTTAAAACTTCATATTTGAAATTTTTAACACAGAATAAAGAAAGTCTGATGAATATAACCTGTAAATTTTAATATTCTAGTGAAGATATAACGAATTTAATAAAATGTAAAAAAAAAATCGTGAACAAAGAAACAATGAAACTGAGATGTACAATAACTGCTTCCTTTTTTTTTTTTTTTTTTTAAATTAACGGAAGAACGAGAATGAATTTTTTTTCAACATTTGCATGAAAAATAAAAAAAACCGCCTGGTAATAAATAGGTAATGGCGACTTTGTACTTTCCAAAGCCAGCTTTGATCCAAAGTCTCGTTATGAATATGACCCAGGCAGTTCATTTGCGGATTTGTTTTTATTTTCTTCCTTCCATCTTTTAAACATAGACAAATGATTCCCTGCTCCCTCTGGATTTGGTACTACACCAATATGCATAAAGAGAAGCAGAGATACAAATTGTTCATTTTATTCTCTCTGAAATCAAGATGGTGGCACGTTTTGATATGTAGTAGCACATAGACAAACACGAAGGCTTGTACCCATTGCACACATGCACATACGGTACCTAGATTCGCTTCTGTTCGCTGTGTAACAGAAGGCCATGATATTCATAATTCTTTGCAGAGTCCTCTAGTGATAAGCTGGGTAGAGTGAGGAAAAAAATTACGACGTCCTGGTTACAATAATGTAGGTTGGACAGTAAAATGCAAAACAGGGAGGGGGATGAGATGATGTGTGCTGATCTAAGGTATACACGTACGTGTGGAAGCCATATGCAGGAGAGAGGGGGCACTTCGGAATGTCAGGGAATTTTATATTATTGCTTAGAAAAATGTGAGCCAAGGGATGGGTGGGGAGGATGGGGTATTTGGGACGTGCGGAATCTCTGTTGTATATTTGCTTCGTTAAATTGCAAAATTTTATATACAAAACATGTTAGACGTGGCAAAAAATTTTAGACTGGTGTCCTCCGTACTACGTATTAAACAGACAGATATTATTATTATTATTATTATTATTATTATTATTAGTATTATTATTACTATTATTACTATTATTATTATTAGTATTATTATTATTATCATTATTATTATTATTATTATTATTATTATTACCGTAAACTGCGGTTACTTTGAACACAGAGGAAATTTTGAACATTTTTTCACAAAATCATATTTAGGTTTCTACATGCTGCTCTTTGTACCAATGGAGGTAAATTTGGTATGAGAATGATTTTATAATAAATTTGCCTTCATCTATAACAAGTGCAGCATGTAGAAACCTAAATATGATTTTCTGAAAAAATGTTCAAAGTTTCCTCTATGTTCAAAGTAACCCCAGTTTATGGTACTGTTATTATTATTATTATTATTATTATTATTATTATTATTATTATTATTATTATTATTATTATTATTGAAATAGGTTTTGAGGTAAATCCCGAAAAGACAAAGTTTGTGATTATGTCTAGTGACCAGAATATTTTACGAAATGGAAATATAAAGATTGTAAATTTATGCTTTTATCTTGTAGCAACGGTAAAAAATATAAATGACACTCGGGAGGAAATTAAACGCAGGATAAATATGGGAAATGCGTGTTATTATTCGGTTGAGAAGCTTTCATCATCAAGTCTGCTCTCAAAAAAAGCTGAAAGTTAGCATTTATAAAACAGTTATATTACCAGTCATTCTTTATGGTTGTGAAACTTGGACTCTCACTTTGAGAGAGGAATATAGGTAAAAGGTGTTTGAGAATAAAGTGCTTAGGAAAATATTTGGGCTAAGAGGGATGAAGTTAATGAAGTTACAGGAGAATGGAGAAAGTTACACAACACAGAACTGGACGCATTGTATTCTTCACCTGACATAATTAGGAACATTAAATCCAGACGTTTGAGATGAGCAGGGCATGTAGCACGTTTGAGCGAATCCAGAAATGGATATAGAGTTGGGAGGCCGGAGGGAAAAAGACCTTTGGGAAGGCCGAGACGTAGGTGGGAGGTTAATATAAAAATGGATTTGAGGGAGTGGGATATGATGATAGAGACTGGATTAATCTTGCTCAGGATAGGAACCGATGGCGGGCTTATGTGAGGGCAGCAATGAACCTCCGGGTTCCTTAAAAGCCAGTAAGTAAGGAAGTATTATTATTATTATTATTATTATTATTATTATTATTATTATTATTATTATTATTTACTTAGGTGTTGTCATTGATCAACGTTTAAGATGGAATAATAACATATTTATGTAATAGGTTACGGAAAACAATTCACAACTTTGTAACCCTTCGTGCATATATGCCTATCTATGTTCTCCGTGTTGTTTATCTAGCCTTGTTTCAATCAGTCATTCAATACGGAATAATAGGATGGGATGGAATGACAAAGACTATCCTAACTCCATTAATATTACTACAAAAACGTATCATCAAAATTTGTCTACATAAACCACTTGATTATCCGACACAATTTATTTATTCTGAATTCCAAGTACTAAAAATTGAGCAAATATATAAACATACATTACTAATTTATTTTCACAAAAATCGAACGAATTTTATAACTGAAAAACATATACATAACACCAGAAGAAATGTCGCAACTCTTTTGGCAGAACCTAAATGCCACACTACAGCTGGATTAAGACACAGTAGGAATTATGGACCAAGACTATACAATTCAGTATTGAAAAATAATCCAGACCTAAGCAATTTACATATTCTTAAGTTTAAAAATAAAGTGAAAATGTTTGTATGATATTTGTTAAATTTTATTATTATTTTAATTGTTACTATCATTAAATGTCACTAATATTTATTGCATTTTTCTGATGTATGTAACGTATAAGATAAAACATTGTAATAAATATAAATAGATCATTTTCTTAATTAATAACAGTGTATATTTCCAATAAATGATTTCTTAGCATCGTCGAAGATACACTTGATTGTACTTGTCACTATCTCTGTCACTAGAGAATTCTTAAAATTTATATTTTCCCCGCCATTCATAAAATATTTTGATATGATACCTCTTGCACAAAAGGTGAGATCTATAATTGAAACGTGATTAATATATTTCAGTATTATTTGTATTTATTCTGGTAATAATGAACAGTTTGACTCGTAGACATTTTGTTTTTCAGCATTAACTTCCCAAGATTGTATGAGAAGATTCGAAGTGAACGTCAGGATGTAGACCTTCGGCTCCCCCTCCTTACAATAATGCATAACACAACATCAATACGGCAGTTGCTGTCGTCTGCGATACAACGAATTTTTTTGTTCATTTCGAGTTTCGTTATTTTTTCTCTTGTTATTACATGCTTATTTAAGTTGTGTTAACTCTCGCTAAGTGGTTTTATATTTTATTTTATCAGTGTTAGTGTTTATTTTATTATTGTTAATATTTTGCTTTATTATTATTATTATTATTATTATTATTATTATTATTAATTTGTATTACTATCTTTGTATTATTTCCGTCGCGGTTATTATTATTATTATTATTATTATTATTATTATTATTAATTTGTATTACTATCTTTTTATTATTTCCGTCGCGGTTATTATTATTATTATTATTATTATTATTATTATTATTATTATTATTAATTTGTATTACTATCTTTGTATTATTTCCGTCGCGGTTATTATTATTATTATTATTATTATTATTATTATTATTATTAATTTGTATTACTATCTTTTTATTATTTCCGTCGCGGTTATTATTATTATTATTATTATTATTATTATTATTATTATTATTAATTTGTATTAATATCTTTGTATTATTTCCGTCGCGGTTATTATTATTATTATTATCATTAGTAATGTTACTCCTATCATCAGCATTATTATTTGATCCCTGTAAAATTTATGTAGACTACTGGACTGTACCCTAGCACGAGCATATGCTCATTTCGGATATCTATTCATATGTACCATTTCAACTGTAAATTGTGAATAAATTTGAATTACAATTTTAATTAGAAAATTATTATCATTATCATTATTTAACACGGTGGAATAATAGTTAAATTGAGTATTTGAAAACCACCCACGAGTCTTTAGGTTTAATCTTTAATTTAATGTCAGTCAAACATACTTTCTTTTTATTATTTTGTACTCCATATAATCAACCTTGAATAAAATTTTTTTCGTGGGCCATTCCTAAATGGGATATGGATTACTCCTTTACTTACTTCATCTGTCCATAGATGGCAAAATGAAATTGAAATTAGAATGAATATCAATAATATACAGTATGTATAATGACAGACTTTTATTAGAGCATTTATTTCAAACGGCGAGAATTTTTTTTCTTTTGGCATAGGTTATTGACGAATTATATTATATTTAATGTCCCATTACGTCTCTAGCTTCCCAATAGCGATCATTTTCGGAGTGGACTTCGGGGACAGAGGTTGTTGTAGATGTTCTCTGTCCATACAGCGAGAAGCATCGTTACTGTAGAATCGATTACCCATCGAAATGCATCATAATTAAGGTTACAATTGTAAAAATTGAGCACTTTGCGATATTTTTTACTTATTTTACCTCTAACGCTAATATTAGTGATCAACTAGATGTAATTTCATAAGCTATTTAAATTTATTTATTTATTTATTTATTTATTTATTTATTTATTTACTCATTTATTTATTTTGTTTAGGAACGTCATTGATGATCTTCAGCATTTTAACTATCTTCTGCTTGGTTTATAGTTGTTTGCAAATTCTTCTTTGATTTTTATAACAAATAACCTGTCATTTTGTTTCCCTGATTTATTTGCTGAATTTAAAATTAAAAGAAAAATACAGTCTGATCCATTTGGGTATGGATAAAATTAATTTATTGTAATAAAACTATTATAATAGTAGGAAAAATTTCATGCTGGTTACATTGTGATTAAAATATGGCAGTTTCCGTATATGACAATCAACAATGCATAATCTGAAAGGACAAATGAAAATCGTACAACATTATTATTATGGCTACTACTAATCAACAGCGGGCACAATGTGTTCTTTGGTATGCAAAATTTGAGAGTGTTAAAAGAGTTCAAAAGGAATATCGACGTGAGCAAGTGTGCGTAATGTACCTAAATACGATTCTATAATATTGTGGTATCGAACATTTGTAGAAACAGGCTCTGTGTTAAAAAGACCATGCAGGAGGTCGCAGGCGAAACTCAAAGAAGCAGCTATCTCTTGGCTTGGTCCCCAAACTCCTAGATCTAACCCCTCCTGAGTTCTTTATGTGGGGTTTTGTTAAATACATTGTCTATCACAGAAACCCAGCAACATTAATGATCCGTAAGAGTAAAAATTACTCAAACTTATCAACAAATCACTCCTCTTATGTTACAACGGACATGGGCTGAATTGCATCACCGTTATGAGTTGTGCAGGGTGCGCAATGGGGGTCATGTTGAGCTCAGAGGAATCTCCCATTTTTCAGTGTTGTATGCACAAAGTTTCAGCAAATAAAGTTCAGTAGTAAATGTTTTACGGTGTTTTTATTTTATCCATACCCAAACGGATCACCCTGTAATAACCGGAAAACAAAAGGGTGACCGGTTATTTTTGATCGGTTAACTTCCTTCAGGAAAAGACAAAGTATATGATTATGTCTCGTGTCCAGAATATTGTACGAAATGGAAATATAAAAATTGGAAATTTATCCTTTGAAGAGGTGGAAAAATTCAAATACCTGGGAGCAACAGTAACAAATATAAATGATACTTGGGAGGAAATTACACACAGAATAAATATGGGAAATGCCTGTTATTATTCGGTTGAGAAGCTTTTATCATCCAATCTGCTATAAAGAAATCTGAAAGTTAGAATTTATAAAACAGTTATATTAACAGTTGTTCTGTATGGTTGTGAAACTTGGACTCTCACTTTGAGAGAGGAACATAGGTTAAAGGTGTTTGAGAATAAGGTGCTTAGGAAAATATTTGGGGCTAACATGGATGAAGTTACAGGAGAATGGAGAAAGTTACACAACACAGAACTGCACGCATTGTATTCTTTACCTGACATAATTACGAACATTAAATCCAGACATTTGAGATGGGCAGGGCATGTAGCACATATGGGCGAATCCAGAAATGCATATAGAGTGTTAGTTGGGACGCCGGAGGGAAAAAGAACTTTGGGAAGGCCAAGACGTAGATGGGAGGATAATATTAAAATGGATTTGAGGGAGGTGGGATATGATGATAGAGACTGGATTAATCTTGCTCAGGATAGGGACCGATGGCGGGCTTATGTGAGGGCGGCAATGAACCTCCGGGTTCCTTAAAAACCAGTAAGTAAGTAAGTAATTAAGTAACTTCCTTCAGGTTAAATCAATTTTAAAATATACGGCTAACCGAGAACTCCGGTTATTTTCGAATAATCTCCCATCCTTACCTTCAACGGAATTCAACCAGGGTTTATTATTCAATTGAGAAGCTTTTATCATCCAGTCTGCTGTCAAGAAATCTGAAAGTTAGAATTTATAAAACAGTTATATTACCTGTTGTTCTTTATGGTTGTGAAACTTGGACTCTCACTTCGAGAGAGGAACATAGGTTAAGAGTGTTTGAGAACAAAGTGCTTAGGAAAATATTTGGGGCTAAGAGTGATGAAATTACAGGAGAATGGAGAAAGTTACACAACGCAGAGCTGCACGCATTGTATTCTTCACCTGACATAATTAGGAACATTAAATCCAGACGTTTGAAATGAGCAGGGCATGTAGCACGTATGTGCGAATCCAGGAATGCATATAGAGTGTTAGTTGGGAGGCCGGAGGGAAAAAGATCTTTGGGAAGGCCGAGACGTAGATGGGAAGATAATATTAAAATGGATTTGAGGGAGGTGGGATATGATTGTAGAGACTGGATTAATCCATCTCAGGATAGGGACCGATGGCAGGCTTATGTGAGGGCGGCAATGAACCTCCGGGTTCCTTAAAAGCCAGTAAGTAAGTAAGTAAGTAACTTCGTTCAGGTTAAATTAATTTTAAAATAAACGGCTAATCGACAACTCCGGTTATTTTCGAATAACCTCCCATCATTTCCTTCAACTTTCTGGCGGGAATTCAACCATGGTCTGCTAGATATGTAGCTGAAAACGTCATCGACTAGAAGTGATTACAGTATAAAAATGACTAAGCGTTGATATCGTTTGATTTAATTACTGCGTACTCCCAGCGAAGTACTTTGAGATTTAACGCGTACCTGTTGTAATTTATGTGTGTTGAAGAGGTCGCTTCAATTCGGCATGACAAATAGCTGCTGTGCGACCGTCAGTCCGGACACTTCAGACAGGTTGAAGCGACGCGTCCCCCCTCGTCCCTCCCCCCGTCATCACGTTGCTTGTCCTCCGGAGTGTACTACAACGATTTTTACCATTACACTATATTTTTTATCCTTGCAGCGGCCCAATTTATTCCACACATAGCCGAATACGTGCCGGATCACGCATTCCCAAAGCCACCTATAACATTACCACTACAACGACCATGTGTTAAAGATGATAAGATACGTCACCTAACAAAAAAAGTTTCAGCCAAAGTGTTTCATGTCAGCATTGTCTATAACACTCGTTACGTAGAAAAGCGACATACGTGTTTTTTTTTTACGATGGTATGTAGGAAGCTCGTTTTCAGTCGTGTGTACTTTTGCCTCTGTGCTCGCTTAACGTGTAGTTTTCTGTTGCCAATAGCGATTTAATGTGTATGTGAAAGACTGTCAAAACGCGGTATGACTAATCAATATCATAACAAGTGTATTGACGTAGAAGACATCGACTTTTTTAATTGTGTTTATGCTCGACCATGCCGAAATATAGTAATTATACACCTGGTAGCAGTCCTTTAATGCATGTCATTAAAGTACACTTATTCATTATAGTTTAGGTTTTCGATTATTCTAGGATATGCAATCGAAAGACAACCAGGGAAACGTCACGGAGGCTGGAAATCCAATACTGTCGCAGAAGATTATGTTCTGCTACTATAATAATTAGCGTTAATTGTAAATAAAATTCAAATAAATTCAATTTGTCATGTCGTTTTTCAATTACAAATACATTTCCAGGTTACATCAAAATTAGTTCATGTTATTCTGTAGATTATAATAAGGTCAATGAGATTATTGTTCCTCGGAAAAAATCAATACTTTCGCGTCTGCGCACATCTCACAATTTACGAGCGATGCACAAGGTCACTTCCACTCTTCAGTTAGATACGAATAAAATGAATACTTCTGAATAATTTCAAGTTAGAAATATGGTCGAGCATAAAAAGTCGTATGAAACTTGCCTATAATGGTAATTAAGACGATCGTATGAAAATTATGAAACTCGCTTGCGCTCGTTTCATAAACAAGCATACTCCTGTCTTAATTACTATCATTATAGGCTCGTTGCATAATGTACTATTTTATTTCAGTCTCGTGGAATTAAAATTGAATTATGTTTAATATTTAAATAATAATAATAATAATAATAATAATAATAATAATAATAATAATAATAATAATAATAATAGTAATAATGTATGTGTATGTATTTATTCACACTGCAAATGGGTATATACCGGTGGCAGTGGTAACTAATTACACTCAATAATGACAATAATAAACAAAATTAATAAAAAATACAATTAATAATAATAATAATAATAATAATAATAATAATAATAATAATAATAACAGGGAGCATCCTAAATTAAATAAAGCACGATCACTTGAAATAACATTTAAAATAAATCTCATTTGTATCTTAACCCTAAGTTCGAACTAAAACCCACGAGTATGATATGTTCATACCTGCACAAGTAGGGTAAAGTTGCCTAATTCACTGATACTCCTAATCCCGTGATATTTTTCTAAAACCGAATGTCAGTCAAAGCTGTGAAGTTCGACCGTAACGCCAGACAGCTTTCTGGAAAGAGTACATCTTTCGCCTACTTTTGAGACATCGGCGAACTTTCTAGCAAGATACCCAATCCCATGACAATGAGTGAAAAAAACGTATCACGGGATTAGGAGTATCATGGAATTAGGCAACTTCACCCTACCTTTCAGCACTACGCTCATTTCGCTGCCAACTCACTCACTGCACTGGAACTACGACACATTTCACTGATTCTATCCTGATTTCACTAACACTTCAAAAACATTTCACTGTTCAAATACTTTGCACTGCCACTATAAACTATAAAGCTTCACTGACAGGAACACACTTCACTGACACAGCACACTTCTTCACTGATACAACACTTCAATAACAAAATATCAATTACATCCTTTAAATAATGTGTATAATATACTGCCGTCTATTAGTGAAGTCCTTAAGCCTATTTTTAAATACATTTTTGATTATTGGTAAAGCCTTTAGTAAGTCTGCAGGTAATAATAATAATAATAATAATAATAATAATAATAGCCTTATAATAATAATAATAATGATAATAATAATAAAGAGAATAATTTAATAATTAAATAAATAAATAAGCTAACAGATAGATAAAAAGTAAGTAAATAAATAATAAATAAATAAGAAATCAAATAAATAAATAAATGTAAAAGTAAATAAATAAATAAGTAAATACAATAACATCAAAAACTTTTTCCTTACATTTTTATTGTTCCTTGTTTTTTGACTATACCATGCAGGCTTTGTTTAATGGCAAGTTTTAATTACCACGGCAATATTTTACACTGCATAGGTACAATCAGGAAGAAGTTTTTGATGCCACTTTACATAAGAAAGCAAACAAATAAATAAATAATAAATAAGTAAATACATAAGAAAGTAAATAAATAAATAAGTAAAGAAATAATAACTAAATAAATAAGAAAGCATAAAAAGGAATGAATAAATGAAAATGTTTGTAAATAAATAATAAATAAATAAATGAGTAAATAAATAAGAAAAAAACAAGTAACTAAATAAATAAGAAATATGAAATCAAACAAATACATACATAAATAAAAAGTAAGTAAATAAATAAGCAAGCAAACAAATAAACAAATAAATGACCGTAAGTAAACAAATAAAGAAATAAATAAGCAAAGAAATAAATGAATAAATACATTTACAAGCAAATAAATTGTTGAAGAAATTAACAAAATAATAAGAAAGATATTCGTGGTCAAATTAATAAACGAGGAAACAAATAAGGTCCGAGATAAATGGACAAGTGCATGATGTAACGTAATTGATAAGCTTATAATTAAAAAAGGTAATAAAACGAAGCAGATATAAGCAGATGAATGGCGTGTGCCGTGCGCCACTCGTGCAGTGAGCGGCGTCCTTATCAGCAGCGTATAATAATAAGTGCAAGAGCTGCCATCAATTAGCAAGTTGGCATCATTTGTTGTGATGCGGGCTGCCTGATAATCCGGCTGCCGCGGTCCGTGTCGCCCAACTTGACCGGACAAACCATCCATCTCGCAGCCTGCCAGCACAAGAATGACACTCTCACTGCGACGACACGGGCTTCGAGACTCCGCGCTGCGTGGCAGTGAGTAAGTGAGTGAGTGAGTGGGTGAGTCTATGAGTTAGTGAGTCAGTGAGTGGGTAAGTAAGTGGGTGGGTGAGTCAATGAGTTAGTGAGGGAGTGGATGGATCAATGTGTTAATGATGATTGTGTGGTGAGTGGGTGGGTGAGTCAATGAGTTAGTGAATAAGCGAGTGAGTCAATGAATTAGTGGGTGAGTGAGTGAGTGGGTGGGTGAGTCAATGAATTAATGAGTGAGTGGGTGAGTCAATGAATTAGTGAGTGAGCGGATGGGTCAATGAGTTAGTGAGTGAGTGGGTGGGTGAGTGTGTGGATGAGTCAATGAGTTAGTGAATGAGTGAGTGTATGAGTCAATGAATTAGTGAGTAAGTGAGTGAGTGGATGAGTCAATCAGTTAGTGAGTGGGTGGGTGAGTCAATGAGTGAGTGGATGAGTCAATGAATTAGTGAATGAGTGAGTGGGTGAGTCAATGAATTAGTGAGTAAGTGAGTGAGTGGATGAGTCAATGAGTTAGTGAGTGGGTGCGTGAGTCAATGAGTGAGTGGATGAGTCAATGAGTTAGTGAGCGATTGAATTGGTGAGTCAATGAGTTAGAGAGTGAGTGGGGAGACAATGAGTTAGTGAGTGGGTAAGTCAATGAATTAGTGAGTGAGTGGATGAGTCAATGAGTTAGTGAATGAGTTAGTGGGTGAGCAAATGAATTAGTGAGTGAGTGAATGGGTGGGTGGGTCAATGATATAGTGAGTGAGTGCGTGAGTGAGTGGATGATCAATGAGTTAGTGAGTGAGTGCATGAGTCAAATGTTATGTTTTATTTAACGACGCTCGTAACTGCAGAGGTTATATCAGCGTCGCCGGATGTGCCGGAATTTTATCCCTCAGGAGTTCTTTTACATGCCAGTAAACCTACTGACATGAGCCTGTCGCATTTAAGCACACTTAAATGCCATCGACCTGGCCCGGGATCGAACCCGCAACCTTGGGCATAGAAGGCCAGCTACATGAGTCAAAGAATTAGTGAGCGAGTGAACTGGTAAGTCAATGAGTTACAGAGTGAGTGGGGGAGACAATGCGTTAGTGAGTGGGTGAGTCAATGAATTAGTGAGTGGGTGGGTGAGTGAGTGAGTGATTGGCTGGGTGAGGGTGTGAGTGAGTGGATGGGTGAGTCAATGAGTTAGTGAGTGAGTTAGTCGCGTTAGTTCCTCCATGAGTGAGTCACTCAATGTGTCAAGAAACTAGCTCTTTTAGTGAGGTAGTAACTCGTTGACGTTATGAGTTAAATGATTCCATTGAAATAGATAAAAAATCAGTCAGTCAAGTTGTCAATAGATTAATCGTGAGAATAAATCAATCCATGAATCGAAGAAGTGATTTTTGCAATGAGATGAGTTAGTAAGTAGTGAGTCAGCACCGCTACGGTGACTGAGTTGTGAGACTTTCTGCCTGTCACGCAGGCGGTCCGGGTTCGAGTTCAAGTCAAGCCTGGGTAAATTCCCGCGTTCTATGTTTCAAATAAGTAATATTAAGAAATAGTGTAATAATAAATGAGTGTTGTAGCTATATTTGTTGTATCTTGAAAAGACTGTATTCAGTTTGAGTTTCCAGTACTAAACTAGTTTACAGAGCTAGGAAATAATATAATTTTATGTGTATTTAGATACAGTCTGTATAAAATTACTGTAATTATTGTACCATACGTCATTCTGAATTTCAAATCATGGAGTAAATATCACGACCACCTGCATGAGCCGCCAGAGCGCACCGTGGCAGTGAACTGCTTTTGCAGTGAAACTACAAACTACTTGTAACTGCAGCGGCTGGCTCCGTCTGTCTTTCTCTCTTTCAAGGTTTTTTTTTAGCACTTTGTGAGTACGAGTTGCCCATCCATGATTTTGTCGGTAAATTAGTCTACACAATTGGCTTTGTATGCGTGAATGATGAACAGCAAAGTACTCAGAATTACGAGTAGTAATAAAAAGATTTCGTAAAAAAAATTATCCAAAAATTATTAATACCTTTTATTATATGGGAACCAGTTTGAACACTTTCATGCTTTTGTAAGAAGAATAGGAAAGTTGCTCAAATATTGCTGGAAAAGGAACATTCTGTAGGAGGAAAGCTGTGAACCCTCAGATCATGTTGTCCAACAAGACAATACACCAATTACTTATAAGCAGTGAAGACAAGGCCGAAGTACACACACTTCTTTGTGGATGTATCCACCACAAGTCTTATCTTCTCGGGTTAAAGTAGGGGAAAACGAAGCATAACGGTACTAGCCATTCTCTGTTGTCGTTGTTTAGTTTTAATCTCACTTTAGATGGTATGAGTAAGTAATTATACCTTATTGAATAATCATGTCTTAGAATTATTATTGCATATATCAAGATATTTTTTATTTTCACTAATCAAAATATATATGTGCTCTCCCCATGAGCAGGTCTTTCACTGCAAACTCAGCATTCTCCAATCTTTCCTATTTTCTGCCTTCCTCTTAGTCTCCGCTTATGATACACATATCTTAATGTCGTCTATCATCTGATATATTCTTCTGCCCCGAACTCTTCTCCCGTTTACCATTCCTTCCAGTGCATCCTTCAGTAGGCACTTCCTTCTCAGCCAGTGCCCCAACTAATTCATTTTCCTCTTTCTGATCAGTTTTAGCATCATTCTTTCGTCACCCACTCTTTCCAACACAAACTAATCAATATGTAAATATATTTTTGCACGATCGTGTTTTTTGTAGTATTTACAGCCATTGTTGTTAAGTCTTCAAAGTTAGAATTCCCACACAGAAACTTGTTGCTAGGAAAACCATTCTTCATAACATAAAAATATACTGAAATAGATCCATTACAGTACACTTATTGTTGCTTAGTTACCATTACAGTGTAGTTTTGCGAAGGCTTTGGAATAATATTGCTATAAATTTTTAATGCAAAAATATATTATATTTGCTATTTGTTTTTCTTGTTGGTAACTCTATAGCATCTATTATATGCTTTATGGTTGTGCTAACAGATGGAGGTACTTGTCAACAATGTGACGCTGAAACGTGTGTTCAGGTTTCTGCCCAGCAACAGTCCTGATGTATTTTTATATTTGTGATGATTGGTTAATTAATAATAACCCGGCACACACACAATCACACTCACATTCATACAAATTTCCAGACTCTAGACACCCAGGGAAGTCCTCTTCTTGAAGAAAAATTCACTGAGAGTCGAGCCCGGGAATCGAACCCGGGACCTCCTGATCTGGAAGCCAGAATGCTGACCAACAGACCGCGGAGGCAGTCTGCAATTTTAAAAATATGATCGTGCAAAAAATGTGAAATACAATACACGTTTGTGTATGCCACTTTTTCGGGACTAAAATTCCTATGTTTATCGATAAATTACATGTCTCAATGTGCCCCGTTTTCCCCTATTACTTAAGCTACTTTCACAGTGTAACGATGTCGAGTATCTGATAAAAGCTTTAAGAAGCATTCGTCATACTGTTATAAGCGCGAACCCGAGGTCTTCTAGGTGATCGTGATTTATTCATATCGGATAAGGAACCAAGAAGTATATTCCACTGAACAAACAGCACAAAGGTTATTAGCACAAGATTTATCGGCGTGTATGACAGTGCTGTAAGCTGGATGCTGGCCAGGTGACGGAGTCTTAAGTCAATGCCGTTTCTAATTTAAAACTCCAATAAATAATTACAATTGGAGATTCGATTTGACCTCCCGACACTGTACAACCACTCCACTAGAAAGCGTGGAAAATTTTGTAGTCTACTGCAGTACCGTAGTGTGACAACGAAAGTCTCTGAATAAGAAGGAAATTTTTTAATTCTGCGGGAACCGCGGTCTTGAGCTCGATTCTCGACTAGAATCCCAATATTTGCCCCTTCTCAATATGTTGTCTTAGGTGGAGACTACGGTAACCAACTTCTGATCACAATACTCACTTTGTAGCAATGTCCATGTTTCTGCACCATACAATGCCACACTCCACAATATTAAGCACTTCTAAATTTTTCTCTAATTTCACATGTAATCGACTTACTGCATATAAATATTAATATTATCTATACATATAATTTGAACTGGTAATGGAAATTATGGGAAAACGGCTGAACGGATTTTAATGAATGACCCATCATTTTGAAGCTTGGTATCCAAGGATTTTCAGAAAAAATAGTAACTTTCAGTGAAGCGTTAGTTTTCATACATAATTTTCCTATTTTCCAAAATTCACCTTTCGTCAGTTTTGAGAACTAATTGCATTTCAGAATAAAACAAAACACACACTACAATAAACAATAGGCTATTACACGAAGGCCATGACCTGCAGGATTGCTGACATATTTAGAGCCGAAATTCAATTGGTTATTAAAAACTTCAAGGCTTACTAAAAATAATTTACAGGTCTGATTCTGCGGTGTGTAATTTTCTGGGTACAGCTGTGTATTGGATATTAAAATATACAAAACTTGAGGTGGTTTGATGTCATTATTACCATTAGAAATGAAATATTATTATAGTTAATGCCATGATGTGACTATTTTTCATTAATTATACATATTAATGCTACATATTAATGTATATTGATGATATGAAAGTGAAACGTTTTGGGGTCATATAAGTAGATGTAGAGAATATCTTAAATTAGATCTTCATTTCTATAATTTACTAAGTGGCGGCTATTATACATATACAAAACTTACGTAAGATAATAATATTGTTATTAAAAATCAAATATTTTTGTAGTTATTAATGAAGCGGTGTTGGGTCTTTTTCATATATTTAATGGCGGTGTGGTGTAGATATTTATATGCGTCATTCTCTTCAGTACTGGCTCGAAAGAGAGCAAAAATTACAGTTTCTAAGGAAATACCAAAAGGTAATACTTACTGATAAAATAAGAGGCCTACAAAATTATGTAGTCTCCCGATCATTTCAGCAAGATTTCTTAGCAGGATAAAATGATTTTACCCTCTACATTTCAAGCTCTACGTGCAGCAGCTATACCAAGATGCTATGTCTATTGTTGGAAATCATAGCAAACCTGACTTTTTTTTTTAACTTTCACCTACAAATCACAATAACCTGAAATAGCTATTGCTTTATTCCCACATGAGAAACCCATTGATCGTCCTGACATTGTTACTTGCGTTTTCGCGTTGAAACTCAAAAACTGAAGGTGCATAGGTTCAAGAAATAGTATTTGGCATAAAGAAAACCATTCAGAGGGCGTATGTTTCATTATTATGGAAGCAAATAACTTTCAAAATGTCTGGTATTTCTCATTGAAAATAAATGAGAAAGAATTTTATTTGAACGTCTAATGAACTTATTTTGCAGCATTTGCTGCACAAGCCACTAGTATTATATAATTTCATTGATTGTATAAACTCTGAATTGATCTTATCATGTGTTTAGGGAACCTTTTTTTCTCTAGTAGGCTATTTCCCATAGTTTATTTCTATTTACTGTGTCGAACGCTTTTGCGTAATCTACAAACGCTATATATGTAGGCAAATTATATTATTTCCTTTTTCAATCAGTTGAGTTATTATAAAGACACAGTCAATAATTGATCTGCCTTTTCTGAGATTTTCTAAGATGTTCTAGTAGGAAATTAGAAAATTCAAAATGAATATAAAAGCGATTTAAAAAGAGACAGTGACTTAGTTGTTAAGTAGAAAGCAACCAACCCGTGAGTTTCATTATTGCTCTTTGCCTCAATATCGTGACAGCTAATAATTACCATAAAAACTTAATATCGAGATCAGAAAAGAGAGTGACGTCTTTGTCAGCACAAAAAATAAAGTTCTATTAGTATAGATTTTACTTCTTCCAAAATAGAAACAAGTTATAACTATTTATTATTAATTGACAGACAAATAGACATCGAAAACAAAGAAAGATTAAACACATGTTCGTTGCAAACGTTTTAATAGCTGCTTTGTTACAGAGGTTGTTCATTGTATATCCTGTTGCTTTGTTCTGTCTTTTAATTTGTTTTCTTCACTTCCTGATAATACTTCAGGATTGGCGTGCGGTTAAGTATCAATGATACCAACTACCAAATACTTTCATTCCCTATATCGCAGCAACAAGAATGAGAGCAACTCTTTGTCTTAGAAAGTGATGTGGACAAATCACGCAAAGGGAATAAATGACATACCTCAAACCTCTAATTTTGTTTCCATGTTTGATACCCTAATTCCTTTTCTAAGAAACCTCAGACAAATAATGATTAAAATACGTACACACTTTAAAAAGAAACAAAATGTATATAATGAACAGAAATGTTGCAGTCGCAAATACAACATCTGTGTGTTAAATAATATATTTCAGGGCCTGAAAGTACAAGCGAAACAAAGTATAAAAGAGCTCACACAAATAATGACATGGTACTTTAACTGAATAGAGTTACAAGTGGTATCATATTCTCTTTCACAGACATTTGCAATTATTTTAGTCTTGGCATAAAGTATGAATTTTCGAATTTTATCGACCTATTAATATCTCGTTGCTGTATCAGCATATTGTCTTACAGACCAGTGGTCCCCAAAGTGGGGGTCGTATAACGAGCTGAGGGGGGGGGGCGCAGGATGATTTACAAAATAATAAAAAAAAGTTTTATTAACATACATTTATTTTTCATTTAGAAACATAATACATACATATATATATACACATATTTTCTATGGAGAGCATTTTAATAGTACATTATGCAACGAGCCTATAATGATAGTAATTAAGAAGCGAGTATCGATGTTTCTGAAACGAGCGCAAGCGAGTTTCATAATTTTCATACGAGCTTCTTAATTGCCTTTATAGGCGAATTTCATACGACTTTTTATGCTCGAACATATTTCTAACTTGAAATTATTCAGATGTATACATTTTATTTGTATCTGACAAGATCGGAAGTGACCTTGTTCTAGGTCGTGAATTGTGAGATGTGCGCAGACGCGAAAGTATTGATTTTTTCCGAGGAACAATAATGTCATTGACCTTGATGTAATCCCGTTAAACTTGATATAACCTTGATTATTGAATTCGACATTGAAAAACGAGATGACAAATTGAATCTATTTGAATATTATTTACAATTAACGGTAATTATTATAGTAACAGAACATAACCTTCTGCGACAGTATTGGATTTCCAGCCTCCGTGACTTTTCGCTAATTCTCTTTCGATTGCATATCCGAGAATAATCGATACTTGCGGTTTTATAACGGTACAAAGCTGACTTGTCATTGGCTGAACACCTGTAAGCTGAGTTGTCATTGGCTGAACACCCGTACTTTAATGAGTAGGTGTACTATAATGACATGCATTAAAGGACTGCTACCAGGTGTATAATTACTACATTTCGGCATGGTCGAGCATAAAAATAAACAACGTTGAACATAATAAAAATTGTTTTGTTAGTAAGTTATATAAAAAAATAATTAATGTAATATACTGTGTCAGAGGAAGAACAATTGAAGAGTCCACTGCAAGAATGATGGATGTCATTTGGAATACATTTTGCAGGAGAAGCAATTGAAAGTTTGAAATGCTTAGCGCTCAAAGCTCAACTGTGATTTTCCGATCATTACTGGACAATGACTATCAGTGTTAATGCCACATAACTCTACGTACATTCTATATGTCTTAAGCTATGCATTGACAGTCTTGGTTCATTTTCAACAAGAAAGTGACATCCATCATTCTTGCAGTGGACTCTTCAATTGTTTATATGCAACTGAAGTCAAGTGTAATATGTAGCTAGTAGGCGATGTATGTAATGAAGGGGGAAAGGAACTGGGCTAGTTGCCTCATAAGTGGTGCCTTCTTGGTATCACTTGTGAGGTTCAGACCTGTCTTCGGACAGTTGACTAAACAACAACAAATGTGTATGTTTTTTAGAAAGCAGCTTTTCAAGTATGGACTCCATATTCCATAATTATAAACAATAATATCATATTCAAGGAAATTTCTCGCATTTGTTTCGATTATAGTCAGGGGCAGGTATTATGGGGATTAATTTTATCATTTGTGTTTTTTAATATTGGTATCGGCGGAGATTGTTGGAGATTTATTTGTACTCTTGGCGGAGATTAATGGAAATTTTGGAAAATACAATTATTTTGGAATTGGAATATTAACTCAGTATGAATATTACTTTCCAAATAATTAACATTAAAGGTTCGTTGGATTCTGGTAAAGATGCAGTATGGCCAATAAAAAATATTGGACTGAGACTATTTAACACACATTCGTTAAAAACGAAAAAAACTTGCAGCCCTCAAATTATTAATGAAATGTTGAATTCTCCATCTTTTGAGTTCACTAACGTAATCAGAACACCTGGAATTCCATGTAATGTAGCCTACTGGGATATGTAACAAATTCAAGTGAAAAAAAATCCGAAAAACTCAGAATATGAAATTCGCTATAAAACGACGCAATGATGATAATAATTCGCGAATGTGTTCATATTTCGCTATTAGAACTCTATTTCGCGATTTGTCGCGATTGTTTCTTCCGCAAATTATTAATCAGAATCACTTAATTCGTAAAGATTAGTAAAAATCTATTGTATATATATTATGTCGTGATTTTCGCGATCTCCATAAATACTCGGCCCTGATTATGATCATAGACAAGTAATTTATTTTGCATAAATACGAGATTGTAAACATTACAAAACAATTAAAAATTACGTAGATCTACTTTAGCAAGCTCGAGGTATTCGTGTATACTTTTGATCCAAAAGTGGTCTTCGCTCTTAGAAAAAAAAAAGTATTGTTTAAACTTTGCAACACTAGGCACACTTTTCAATGAGTTTTTCCCCCTTTTTTTTAAATTTCAACCAGTTGAACGAAAATGTCTAAAAACGAGTTCACCATCCATCTGTCACTGTCATAATTGTTTTGAGATTTTTACGGAAAATACTGAAAAAGCTGTTGTTTAAAATTGTGGAAACTTAATTTATTGTTTGTCGGCAAAAACAAACTCAGTATTTGTCTATCATACGTAGCTAATTTTCCGTAAGTTCTTTAATACACTGGAATCAAACAAATTTCTTTTTGTCAAGTGATATTGACAAGAAATCAAGTTTCTTTATAAATCCGCTGGTTTTATCCTGGTTAACATTAACATTTTGGCCTTGCAAACTACTATTCAAAATGTGTAAGTGTTCGAAAATATGAGCGAGGAAGACCAACCTAAGAAATCAAAAAGATTATTGGGAAATAGGTTTACATATTCCGATTTCTTGTCTTGCATGTACCGATAGAATGAAAGTTCAGCTGTTAATTAAAACTCTTTTCAACACATTACGCCATGAAAACCGTCTTATTTTCGTATGACAAATAATATTTTCATATAACGAACAAATTTCTTCACAAATTTTTCTGAGTTTGCAAAGCACTTCATTTGATGAAATTTACCACTTTTAACTATTACCATAGCACCATGGTGGTAATGGTTTGACATATTAGAAATTATATTTACTTAAGGGGAGTCTGTACACCGAATTTTGACAAAAATAAAATTTTGTTTTTTTATCGTTTTTCGGTAGTTTACTATGTGTAAATTGACAACATGATTTTATTTCTTCTAATTGTCAGCTTTTAGTCCTTTCTTTAGCAAAAATATTGTAGTTAGTGATGCAACTGGATAAATAATCTGCATCGCATGCGTAGAGATAGAATCCCAAAAGTCATGCTCCACTATCGTCCAAACGTAAAGAGACCTCTGGGTCGTCCAAAGAAGCGCTGGATTGAAAATTCAACTATGAGATCGTAACTGGTCATATGGCCTAATACTTGAAGGGAAGAAGAAGACATGTCGTGATAGTGTAATTAATAGGCATTTTCCTAACGGTTGGCTTTCTAGGTCACCAGACATAAATCCAGCTGACTACTGGTTATGGGGTTACTTACTTACTTACTTACTTACTGACTTTTAAGGAACCCGGAGGTTCATTGCCGCCCTCACATAAGCCGGCCATTGGTCCCTATCCTGAGCAAGATTAATCCATTCTCTATCATCATATCCCACCTCCCTCAAATCCATTTTAATATTATCTTCCCATATACGTCTCGGCCTCCCTAAAGCTCTTTTTCCCCTCTGGCCTCCCAACTAACACTCTATATGCATTTCTGGATTCGCCCATACGTGCTACATGTCCTGCCATCTCAAAAGTCTGGATTTAATGTTCCTAATTATGTCAGGTGAAGAATATAATGTGTGCAGTTCTACGTTATGTAACTTTCTCCATTCTCCTGCAACTTCATCCCTCTTAGCCCCAAATATTTTCCTAAGAGCCTTATTCTCAAACACCCTTAATATCTGTTCCTCTCTCAAAGTGAGAGTCCAAATTTCACAACCATGCAGAACAACCGGTAATATAACGTTTTCTAAATTCTAACTTTCAGAATTTTTGACAGCAGACTGGATGACAAAAGCTTCTCAACCGAATAATAACAGGCATTTCCCATATTTATTCTGTGTTTCATTTCCTCCCGAATATCATTTATATTTGTTACTGTTGCTCCAAGATATTTGAATTTTTCCACCTCTTGAAAGGATAAATTTCCAATTTTTATATTTCCATTTCGTACAATATTCTCGTCACGAGACATAATCATATACTTAGTCTTTTCGGGATTTACTTCCAAACCTACTGTGCTCCAACCACGAGAAAGTCTCTGCCGGATGAGACGAAGCGGGGTAATGCTGTGAATGAATGTTGATGTCATAAGATGTCATAAGGTCACACACGTGTGTACTCTTATCTCTATTGGCTAGCTCTCACAGCACAAACCATAACATTGATACAGACATATTGATACTACCCTAGTTACAAAATTAGATCACAGTTAATCTCCTGGTCTTTCAATCTCTTCATACAGGAAATAACATATGCAGAAGAGCGCATGGTTTTTAAACTGACGTTATAACGGTAATATTATTTATCTACTTCGTCCCAATAGATGACGCAATAGTAAGCACAGTCCTTTCACGGTTGATCTCCTGGTTGGAGAACAGTACCTCTTTACTTGCTTCCAGTAAAATTCCCGTGTTTTCCCTAATCGTTTGTGGATTTTCTCCTAACATATTCACGTAATCCGCATAGGCAAGCAACTGATGTAACCCGTTCAATTCCAAACCCTCTCTGTTATCTCTGTTATGGGGTTATCTAAAAGCAAAGGTATTTTCTTAGTTGATCTACTACACGTGAAGAACTGAAACTGTCAATATCGGATGTCATTGAAAACATCCCAAGGAATGTGTTCACTAATGCCGTTTAAAGCATAGAAGAATGGCAGATTAATCTGCAGGCGATACATTTTGTACAGGGAGAGCAACTTTGAACGAGCATAGAGTGTACCCCGGGCGGACAACCCCTTCAGCACAAGTGCTCTGTGCAAACATTCATATTGACAATATTTATGCTCTGATATTCTCAAGTAGACGGGTAATAATGACAGGGGGAGACGATGGATTTGCATACGATTAAAAACTTTTTATATGCCTCATTCTCCCGCCTTACATAAATCTACCCCCTCCTCCCCCCCACTCTTGATAGTGCATAGCGACAGTCTAAACAGAATGCGCAGGAACAACGGGGGCTTACTGCATAACTCACGAGTCTGGCAATCTCAATTCTGATAAAAATAAATATATACCATTTACCAAGGCACGCCATTAACAATACCAAATATGACTAATTGCAGTTTCACATATTTTTAATTCACATTTTTTTCCGCCAGACTAGACGGCGCAGCACGAGCTCTCCGCACGTGGACAGTCTCACTTCTCTTTCGCTTTTAACCAGTCAGTAACCTGACAATTCCTAACCAAAGGGCACCAGGAGTCGATTCTAGGAAACTGCTGAGGAATCAGTTCTTGTTTCAGGATGTTACCTCCTATTACTTCGATTTCGAATATAAATTTAATATACATCTTGGTTACACAACTTTTAACGCTATATCCAGTGAAGGAAGTGGTAAAAACAACCAGAGGCGGTATGTTACCCCAAGATTTTCCCTTTGCACACCTCGATTTAAAAAAAAGGCATACCTCCTCCCTTCCTGGTTTCTAATCTCTGAATATTATTGAATTCCTAGTTCCTGTTAAATGAGTCATTGTTGAACATAATTTATTTTATTTTATTCTATTTTAAATCCACCACCAACAGAAGCAGGCTTCTAATTACAGGTGGCTTACATAGATATATACACAAAATGCATAAGAGAAAAAACAACAAAACATACAACACAAACGAAAGAAAGAAAATACATAATGGTAATAGATGCTACAATATACAGTAATATTACAGTTAATATAGTGCCAAATGTCAATATAATGATGCAAAATTATTTAAAAACTAGAGTAAAACATTGTAATACACTTCTTCATAATTCAAATATCTAGGGAAATACAATGCTTTTTAATATTGTATGAAATTTTTCAACTGTTAAACTGAAATCCACTTGAGAATCACAGTTTAAAGACAGAGAGCTGTAAGTATTACACATAACAAACAATGGTGAGTTCTTGAAGAAAACACTTCTAGGAATATGAATAATAAAAAGTTGCCTATGACTTAATTCTGTTCTTTTTACATTGAACTGAAGAAATTTAAGAAAATCACAGTTATTCAATATACCGTTAACAGTCTTATAGAGTAAAATTTGGCTATTTATTAATCGTCGATATTTTAAAGTTTTATAATTAAATTAAAAAAGCAACTGATTATATGAAATATGCTTATCATAAGACGACACGTGCTGTTTTTTTTTTATATAAATAACGTAAAAATCTTTTCTGTATCCTTTCTATTTGCATCTGATGGGACTGGAACTGAGGTGACCATATTACAGACGCATACTCTAGCTTACTCCTAACTAGAGTTTTATATAGAGTATCAATAGTATTTACATTTATTAATCTTTTGTATTTCTGATTATAAATCCTAATTTTCTATATAAATCAATTGCCATTTGATTTAAGTGCATTTTAAAACATAAGTTGTGTGTAAAATAAATACCCAAATCCTTAAATAATTCAACTCTAGATAACTTCACACCATTAATTTTATACGAATTTTGAGCAACTGTGTTAATTTTAGAATATGTCATAAAGCAATATTTATTAAGATTTAACAGAAGAAAATTATCCATACTCCATCTATATAGTCTGTCCGATAATATCTCGTATTATTTCGATTTACCTAACAATTTATTCCCAAACCACTCCTCCATTGTCGCATCATGTAGTCAATCAGCCAAATCAGCAAATGGTTTCAGGTTTCTATCCCCAGAATATTATTGAATTCGTGGATGTTAAGAAAGCTCCTTTGGAATTAGTTGTTATTATTTATTTATTATTATTTCGACTTCTCTAACAATTTATTCCACCACTGGTACATTGTCGCATAATTCAACCAATCAACCAGCTCAACAAAATCGTTCCAGGTTTCTATTCCCTGAATATTAATGAATTCCTAGGCAGTTTCTTCTTAGCCAGTGACCCAGCCAATTTCTTTTCCTCTTCCTGATCATTTTCAGCACCATTCTTTCTTCACACACTCTCTCTAGTACAGGTTCATTTCTTATTTTGTCCATTTCACATGCTCTATTCTTCTCCATATCCACATTGTAAATGATTCCAGTCATTTCTCTTCACTTCGTCCTAATGTTCTTGTTTCTTCCCCATACAATGCCACACTCCACATAAAGCACTTCACTAGTCTCTACCATAGTTTTTTTTTTTTTTCCAGACGTCCACAGAAGATGCTCTTTTTCCTATTCAAATCTTCCTTTGCCATTGCTATCCTCCTTTTCACTTCCTGGCAGCAGCTCATGTTATTGCTTATAGGACACCCCAAGAATTTGAAGCTGTCCACTTGCTCTAGTATATAGTAGTAGTACATGGACATCATTTTATTTTTACTTCAATTTTTATTGTACCTGAGTTTTTGAATGTACTTCACTCCCACCCCTTCTACTAAAGAAGTTCCAACTCCACACAGAACCAAGACCGCAGATAGTAAGCAGTACTGAGTTACTGAGTATAGTACGTTCCAGAAATATGTTCGCGTTTTCCAGTGACGAAAGAGCTTTCAATATTGAATCATATTTTCGCACAGGTACTGTCCGTTTGCCTACGTCGCATCCCGATTTCCCCCACCTGCTTCTGCTCGCCCCTCTGTAATAGCTGGGCTGCCTTAGCTCTTTTCTGAAAACATTAATTTCTTTTAGGAATTGGAAGTTTACGTAGTCTAATATTATACAGCTGTTTAATTTAACTTAAATAAAAGGGCCTCGTTAAGTAATTAACTGTCACGTGATTTCCTCCCTTTCTACAATCCTGCGGCATAACCACTTGGACGGACAGTAGATAGCATGTCTGAGTAATTTTATATTTTCGGGTCGGGCAGAAGTGAAGATTGAATTTACAGTACGTAGAGTACGTACAGAATTATTTCAACATGAGTTACTAGTACGAAGGACGAAACTGGCAATTGGAATTAGATGCAATAGTCTATAGTGCGATAATATGCACAAAAGAACTGAAGCCTGTATCGAAATGAACGGCCGCTATTTTCAAAATTGTGTTTAAATATTCATATTATGATTCTTTTTCAATTCAACTTCTTTCTCTATATTGTACGCTAATGTGCTGTAGACAGTATAATATACACTGCATAATGAATACGTTCGCATGGATAACTCACTTCGTGAGTAAAAACACTTATTCTTAATACAGTACTGTACTTTGATTAAAGAAAAACCTAATGAAAATTATCAAACTCAAAATCGCGATATTTCCTAGTTTACGTAAATGGATGAACTACTTTTCTTCCTTCCTATACCTAGTAGAGTGATTTGTGTTTTACGCCAGTATCATCGAACTCCAGTCTTGGAGGGGGGAGCAAGCGGTGTTTCCGGTTCTCTAAAGGTATAGACAGGTTAATATTAAAAATGTTAGTAAAAATAAAATTATGTCCCTGTATATATATTTATTTAACCTGGTAGAGATAAGGCCATCAGGCCTCTCTTCCCCTCTACCAGCGGATTACAACTACATTATTAGGAATACAATTACAATTATAATTACGATTAATATTAAATTTACAAATACAATAAAAATCAAAGTACTGCAAGATTAACTGATTAGTAAAGGCTAGACAGTTTATTGTGGAAGTTAAGAACAAAATAAAAGATTTTTTTTTAATTAAGTAAAAATTAAAACTAGAATAAAATTATATAGTGACGAAATTACAGGATATTGAAATATTTTGTGCTAGAATAAGATAACTATTTACAACACATTCCCCTGCTCTACCATCTCATTATTATTCGAACTTTTAACTTCTTTATTTTTCTTCCGACAACCATGGTCTTCGTATTGTTTGCATTTATCTTCATCCCATACTCCTAACAGCTGTCACTTAGCTACACTATCATATCCCTTAGCATCAGCTTCTCTTCTTGTAACAACACCATATCAACAAATCGTATACACTTTATTCTTCTTCCCCCTACTATCACCCATCCCATGTTCTGAAAACATTTTTCCACTAGATTCTCAAAGTAGATGTTGAACAGAGTAGTTGATAAAGGGTATTATACCCAACAGATGCTATGAAATTCACTCTAAAGCTGATGTTCTCATCTATCATTCCATAAGCCCTCTATTATCAACTAAACATATCTCAATACATTTCTAATAATTGCTCTGGATTTAAAGGAATATTATGAGTTACCTTGCGTCACATACTACCTGTCTCCGACAAAACATCGTTAGCAACTACACTGTCATAATATCTCCAAGGCCTCCGTGCAATGGCACAAGAAGGATTGGAATGTACAAAACGAATCAGTCATAACATCATACCTTGAGATGTAACATTGAAGAGGAATTCATATCTCTTCTTTTTGTGTCAGTGTCAGAGGAAACAGATTAAAAAACACAAGTCGGAACAAGACAGACACGCCAAGCGTTCATTCATCACGCAGATCGTGATACCGGGCGCTGACAACTGCCTCAAAACAGACCGAGAAATTTGGCAGTCATTAACCACCTTTAGATCTTATCTGCTCGCTTTTCTGCTTGTTTAACATGGACTCGAACAGCGTTCCATCACATCCACGTCACACTCCTGTGGAAGGTACGTCCAGCTCTTCATTTTGAAACTTTTGGTATCACAGAAATTACAACGACTAAAACCAGAATTTTGTACGTATGGGTTATTCCATCTCAAATAGACCGAAATATAGAGAAAATTGACCTTGAAATTTTTAAATACAATGAAACTTTTCCTGTCCGTTGATAACTGTGATACAATGCTTTGTGCAAAGTTGGAGGCATCAGAACTTCATAGTATTTAAATTAAAAATATTTAAATTTATCGTATTTTCTTAAAATCAGCAACTTTAAACTGTTGTGGCTCCGAAATCCTTTCACCCCAAAATCATAGTTTATTTTGATGCTGAGTAATTGAAGTTTTTATTGCCATGTAAGCAGTTTTTCTTACTTTTTATGGAAATGGAGAAATTTAGATTTTTCTTCATTAAGACGCCTTTGCCCACGACAAAACATTTTTAAAATATATGGTTAGATTCCACATTGAAAGTACAAATAAACACATATTTTTTACTGGTACACCGTTGATAAGAATTATCAAATAAAGAAAATAAAATAGTACGCGCGTGAAGTAACCAGCTGACTGTGAGGCGGGAGATAACCGAGACAAGCAAGGCCAGCAGGCAAACACGTGATGTTTCGTCTAGTAGCGCATGGCTGGGCTAGCTTTATCACAAGTTTTCATAAAAACAGGAGTAAAATGACGCCCAACGCTCGCTTATCCTCAGCTCTCGGCCAGTGCGTGCGGTACTGCGCCGTTCAAGTCTAGGCGTGTGAAAATAATTTATTTAATACCCTCGAAACTTATTGCCGAGCCACTAAGCAAACAATGTCGAACCCCTCTTAATAATGCAAGGTTTTTCCTCAATATTTTTTACATTTTTACAAATGGGCAAAAAACCTAAAAGTAAGTAAAATCAGATTATCTATCTCTCTGTATATAATAAAAATAAGGATTACTTCTTAACATAACCTACCAAATGTCAGCTTCAAAATGAGGTCTCGTTCAATGTTCTGCAGTAAATGGTTCCAGAGTTATGAGCGCTGAAAAAGGCTTGTTTTTATAAAATACGCTAAATTTGTTTGACTTTCGATAGTAAATTTTTGAAAATGCACTGTCCTCAGTACCTTGTATAAATAGGGGAAAAAATTCGAGGTTTTTTACTGATCGATTTCATATGGAATAGCCCTATGGTGTCTGCTAAGAAATGTAACGAGTTCAGGATTATCAGCCTGATATATCACTCGGAAAAGTGTCTCCTGCTAACACTGAATCGGCGTTTATATTCTAAGATGAAAGAACAGTTGGAAGAAGAGCAGTTTGGCTTCAGGAAGGGAAAAGATACGAGAGGTGCAACTGGACTAAGGTAGTTGTCCCTGATATGGCCATGCTAAGGTTTGAGAATTTTTATAGCCGCCATTTTGAAAAAAAAATGTAAACCACATTTTTCTTACTCGTTCTCAGTCTAATGGACTTTCTTAAAACAATTTCCTTTCCCAATAAAAATAGCTTTAATTGCCCAAAAAGTCCCAAATTCCAAAAGTCTACCTAGTGGCCATATCAGGAACATGTACACATGATATGGCCACCTTTGTTCCACATTCTACAAATGAGGTTCAGAATGTTAGGAGTCAATGGATAACCTACAGAAGACAAACGAAATATTCTCTGGCACAGATGTTTTCTTGTTCTGGTGTCAAGGTGGTTCTCCCACCTAACTTTGACTTCTTTAATGGGCCATCTTTCTCCAAATAGCGGCGTAAAGTACGTTTAGGTACACCAAACGTTTTACTTGCGCCTTGAACTGAGAACTTTCCAATCTTTATACCGCTCACTGCCTTGGACATGGCTTCTTCAGCCCATAATCCCCTCTTATTCATGTTGACCGACATTATTTTATATCTGAAACAAAATTTCAAAAGCTTCCACTAAAGCGAATACTTAAGATATATGGACTGTATTGTCTACTATTGCCAAACATTTCCAGCACATTTGCAAAAAGAAAATAGTTTCCATTACAACGTAACGTATTTTCTACCTATTCAGATTAAAGAACACATGATTATAACGTCATTTTTTCTTACAATACAAAATTTTTGTTTAATCCCAGCTATAAGGCATGTAAATTTGTCAGGTGAAAAAATAAAAGTGAAATGAACTCGATATGGCCATGGTGCATTTGATATGACCATATCAGGAGCAGGTAAGCTTTAACGAAAATCGCTTGATTATGAACAACTCGTAAAAGATACGCCATCAACTATAACACCAATCAACAGAACATTAAAAACTGAATGGAGTACTATGGTTTTCATGGAACAAGCATTTGAAAAACATGCATAAAACAAAGGAGACTTACCAGAGAAAAATAACGAGAGGTCACATGAAAAAAGCAAAACAGGCAAATGACGTCATATTGCTTAACCTGACTGGATGGGAAACGATCAAGTGACATTCCAGGATGCCCTTTTATTGGATACTGCTGCAATTTAGCTGATTTTTTGGTTAACTAACTCACAATAGGGAGTGGCCATGTCAGGAACATGGCCAACTTACTATGAACGATAGACAAAAGATACCTAAAAAATAAAGAAGTGTATGTGGACTTAGAAAAGGCGTTTGGCAGAGTGGATTGGAATAAACTGATGGGAATCCTGAGGAAAATTAGCGTTGTTCGGTTATCTTTATATGAAACGAGTTAAAGTCAGAATAGGAGAAGAAATGTCATAAGAAGTGAAATTGGGAAGAGTACGTCAAGGATGTCCTTTATCACCTACCCTGTTCAACATGTACTTGGAGAATTCAGTGAAGAACTATTCTCAGAGCATGGGAGGGTTTATAGTAGGAGGAAGAAGAATAAAATGCATAAGATTTGCTGGTAGACTTTGTTAGCAGAAGAAGAGACGATGCTAGAGGATATATTAGTGAGATAGATGACAGCTGTGAACAGTAAGGAATGAAGATAAACAAGACAAAAACCATGGTTATCGGACATGTGAATACTAAATGACGCAACCCAGTATCTCATCGGTTCATTGAAGTGAATTATTTTTCTTAATCATCGACCTTCAACTATATTCAGTGGCCATTAAAACACGTTTTTGTATGCGTCTTCAAACGTACTATTAAATGTAAAATAATAAATCATATCAATCCATTTAAAATAATCAAGTTAGTTTTCGCATCTCCCTACATCTACACCTATCAAACAAATATCAATATCATAATATGTCCCCCTTCATGTCAAACAACTTTTGTCTGAAGATTTGTCTTCTATCACTACAAATGGCCATGCTATTCAGGTGGACTGTTTTAAATG
Source organism: Periplaneta americana (assembly GCF_040183065.1). NCBI lineage: Eukaryota > Metazoa > Arthropoda > Insecta > Blattodea > Blattidae > Periplaneta > Periplaneta americana. The sequence continues at coordinate 23,303,587 of NC_091122.1, read as the reverse complement.
CCTCACCTAGTATAGAGTGTCATACTCTGAAATACTCCCTCTCTCCTATAGCTCTACGGCCCTTTTAGGGGAAAGGTTGGTGAAATTTCCAATTTCTTTGTTATTTGTTTACTGCCTTCAAATTTTTTGGTAAGTCATAGTGAAACCTTAAATCCACTGCCAACAGTGTTTGAAAATTTAATGAGGCCCAAATTTAACAAAAGAACCCCCCGCAGGATAGGTATTTACTAAAATTGATATAACTCAGTCCGCTTTTAAAATACTAACAAACTTATTTCATTATTTTACTCATAAAAAATCAATGTACAAATTGTTTAGATTAGATTTTTTTATATTTCATTTGAGTACAATAAAACATGTTTATGAACATGATTAATTATTATTTTATGGTCAGTGATTTGCATATTGAATATTTTTCTCACATATGCATGAAATATTAAAATTATACTCTAGGCAAAAGTTGACTTATAGTCTGCTAAAGTCGTGTTAAAAATTTCATGCATTTCACTTTAGGGGTCCCTGAGTTATATCCAGTTTTGTAAGTACCTTGTCAGAAAATCAAACTTGCGGGAATTCAACAAACAACAGCCTGCCATTTAAAATCCCAGCGCGCAGGGCATTTAAAAATGGCTACTAATGACCTCTAATCGTGCAAGATGGCCAATTATAAATAATATAAAATATTGTGTTCAACACTTATGAAAGAACAGTTTTAGGCAATATTTTTTTTTTAATTCAACTTTTTTTTTTTTGCTAAATTTCACTATCCTTTCCCCTCATCATTTAGTATTGGCTTCCTTCACAATCGATGCTCATTGGTCACAATCTAATGCCTTATTTCTACATATTGGAGATAACAAACGAATAAAACTCAAGTACCTGGTCCTAGAGAAAACCTATTCAACATTATAGGCCTAATTGTTATTGTTTGCTACGTATTCTATTTGGCTCACCACGATGTGAACCTGGATCTCCAGAGTGAAAATCTGACGCATTCTATAACATTAAAATTAAAGTCTCGGAATGGAAAAAGATTCTGGTCTGCGGCTTGCACGCTGTAAAAGTGGATTTGTCCCTAGACCAAAATTACCCTATTAGCGCTTGTGCAAGACGGTACTTCGGCTTGAAAATAAAGAAGGGAGGCGCTTGGGACCTCTTTGAACGTCCGAGAAGCAAGTACTACACCGACAACAATACTACCAGCTGTTGGAGGTCAAGCTCAGCAAGGCAACAGCTTCTGTGCAGCTCAGCGCAGCATGTGGTGCTCTCTCTGGGTCATGATAGACTAGCTACATGCAACAGTGATCCATCTCAGATCCCATCTGATTTTTCATCCAATTCATGATGTTCGTCATAGCTGTCATAGACTGTCTGTGCTATCTTTCACGCTTCGAGTACAATAGTGGCAAAACAGGTCATTGTATAACATAAATATGTTAGGATTCGAGCCCAAAACTTAGAGTGTCACACCGGAGTAGCTCAGGCGGCAGGAGCGCTTGCCTGCTGAGCTTGAGTAGGGGTTTAATTCCCGTCTAGGGATGATTACCTGGTAGGTTTTTTCTTCGAACATTTCCTCAACTATGAGGCGAATTTCAGGTAAGCTATGCGAATCCCCAGTCTCATGTCGCCAAAATGCTGTCCTCTATCGCCATTTCCATTAACGTCTTGACTTAGTAGTTGATACAGCGTCATTAAATAACTAACTAAAAAGTGAAATGGAATTCATTGAATCACTACAATTTCTTGAAATGTTTATGCTACTCATGATTGTTATTTATTTATTTATTTATTTATTTATTTATTTATTTATTTTGCTAATATTTGTAACATAAAATATAATAAAAACAACAAAAAAAAAACTTTAGCACACCCCTTAAAGAGTAGAACTCGTGCTCAGGGCGGATTCTTGAATTGAAATTAATTGTTTCATAACACAGTCCGGTCAATAATTGTTAACAGATTAAGGGAACATGGTGACTACGAAGTATATGAGGAAGTTCAATGTCTTTCTACGGAAGGATCTACACGGCGTGCTGACATCATAATAATTGACCGAGATGAAAAAAACTGGTCTCATTCTTGACTCCACTGTAAGGTTCGAAATTAATGAATATCAACCAAAGCAGGTACATGAAGAGAAACGCGCTATTTACCTTCCATGGTGTGATGATCTCAGTCATAAATATAATATTCAAGATTGGAATGTCATTGGAATTATTTTTGGTGCAAGAGGAACAATTCCCAAATTTATATTGGAGATCCTCAGAAAATTAAAGGTTCTTGATAAGACTCTTCAGACAATTGCATCAACCATTTTAAAATCTTCATTGAACATCATCAATCACCATCTCTATTTATCTTTATAATATTCAATGTATATTATTTATTTTGAATACTGTAAATTTTTACCATTTTGATAGCTACCACATCTTGTCGCAGAATATTATTTTTTTTTTAATTTCATTATGTATTTTTAACATCAATTTAAATTTTCTTTTTTGTTCATTTGAATTGATTAGGATGCTGATATTTTAAATCCAAGATTTGGACGGCTATCATATCGTTGATATTCTCTCATATACAGTAATACAATTTGTGTTATGTCCACTACGCAATAAGAATACTGTATATAAATTTAAATTTACAATTTTTCATTATTTAGAAAATACATACATAATATTTTAAATTTAATACTAGAATTATTAGAATTGACAAGATTAGGATATTTAAATATAAATTTGTTATATATTCTTGGGTCAAAATTACTATTATGATTAAATATTGTAGCAGTGTTGCATTTTGGTTCACACGATCTTAAAGAATTCATACCTTTTGTTTCTTAATTATGAGAATACAATTCAAAATTATTTCGATTTTTGTGTATGAGTTTTATTACTACAACATAATAAATTTGTCTTATTTTAAGAACATGAAAGTTTAAAAACAATTTTTGAGATGGAAAATCAATAGGTTTATGAATACACATTTTTAAATTATTTTCTTCTGTAATAAATAAAGTGGATTACAATTGGTTTTAAATAAGCTACCCCATCCTATAATTTCATACATAATTACCGATTGAAATAAATTTAAGTATATTGTGCGTATAAACTTATTGACAAGTAATTCCTCAGCCTGGGCAGGGTTGAAAAAGAATGTTTGGGCTTTGAAATTAAAGTTCCATATTTATTTGTCGTCATACTCTCCGCATTTAAGAATACACTGAGGATAAATTTGAATTTTCTGAAGTCTTTCAGCTAGATTATAGAAAATTTGTCATATATCACGCTGCATATAAACTCCTCTGTACGAAATTTCATCTCATTTGGCCTAAAATGATATGAATTATTAAAATATTTGTAAACGTAAATTGCACTACTCCTTCTACAAATTTCTTGAAGTCATTTGTTTCGTTGACTTTTAGATCAATGTTCTTTTTTCCGGCCCCTATTTTCCTTTAAAACTTCCCACACTGCCATAAGTACGGGTAGAGTAGATATCATTTCGGTTTCGATTAGTACATCTCAGTGCTTATGTGACACTTGACATCGATACAGATGTCGGATGCATGTATCGCTATTTGTATCGATACAGATCTTAACGTGAATTAGAGAAAGAAAAAGAAGAAGAAGAAGAAGAAGAAGCAGAAGAGGCTGAAAGTAAAGAAGACAAGTATGAGGATAATAATAATAATAATAATAATAATAATAATAATAATAATAATAATAATAATAATAATAATGGTTTATTTTAACTGGCAGAGTTAAGGCCATTCGGCCTTCTCTTCCACTCAACCAGTATGATCTCGTACAATGCTATGAATATAACATAATTAATACAATACAATTCAAAGCAATACAATACTACAATACAAGACAATATAATACATAATTAATATAATACAATGACAATTCTTTTCATCTTCACAACACCAATAAAATAATAATAATAATAATAATAATAATAATAATAATAATAATAATAATAATAAACAAGATAAGGCCGAGCAAGAGGAAGCGAAAGCTGAGGAAGGAGACAGAAGGTACAGCAAGAAGAAGAAGAAGAAGAAGAAGAAGAAGAAGAAGAAGAAAAGACGCAAATAATACTTGGTTCACATTGAAGAGAGAATCAATAATGAGACGATTTCCATATACTGAAACTGTTACCACCTACAGCATCCTGTCACCATAGCAATCGAGTTGCTAGCAACATGTGGCCGTGAGCCACACCTCCGGCTGGCTCGCACTATGCAGGGTTTTGAATGATTGCCTCGCCCCGCCGTTACATCAATTTCGCTGGTGGCAGGCGAGGGTGGGGAGAAGCCTGAAAAGTCGAGGTAATGAAGACAGGAAGCAATATGTCCACCTGTCAATGCACTGCCCGGGATACAGCTGTCAAGGCGAGGACGAGAACAACCAAAGATGTAGAGAAACGGAAGAATATGGGAGGAAAGAAAGTATGTAAAAGAGAAGAAAGAAATAAAGAGGAAGGGACATTAGAGCGAAATGTTGAAAGGTAAGAAAAGGAAACATGAGAAATGATAAGTAAAATGTTGAAAAGAGGACAAATTAGGTCGTAAATAGATGGTGATGAAAATCATGTAGGGCCGGAAAGAATATACCAAAGTTAACAGGAAAGAAAGAGTGGTACTAGTGTGGTGAAGATTGGAAATTTGGAACTTAAAAAAATAGAAGAGGAGACTTAAGAAAATAAATATTATGTCCTTTATGTAGTCAAACAGAAGACGCGATACACACTCTACTATTTAGCCCAGAAAATGAAAGAACAAGAGAAATATTTATTGAGGAGCTATTACTAAAACTAAATGTAGAAATAACAGTAGAACAGTAAAAGAAAAAAAATAATTGAGGGAACTTGGAAAATTTTTATATACAGTAAAGAAAGGTGAAAAGGGAAAACTAAAGTATAAATATTTATTTATTTATTTATTTAATCTGGTAGAGATAAGGCCACCAGGCCTTCTCTTCCCCTGTACCAGGAAATTACAACTACAATATTAAGAATACAATTACAATTATAATTACAATTAATATTAAATTTACAGATACAATAAAAATCAAAGTACTAGAAGATTAACTGATTAATAAAAGCTAGACAGTTTATTGTAAAAGTTAAGAAGAGAGAAGCATTTCTTTTATTGATTAAGTACAAATTAAACCTACTCTACGCAGTAAGAAAATGCTTAATAAGCTTGCTTTTGAACGCTACTGAATTCCGACAGTCTCTGATGTCACTGGGTAGGGTATTCCACAAGCGCGAGAGCGAGATTGTGTATGATGATGAATACGATGACGTCTTATGTGTTGGTATGGCTAGTATGCGGCTATTTTGCGTGCGTGTGAAGAGATTATGATATGATGACAGGTAACTGAAACGGGAGGCAAGGTAGGTAGGTGTAGAAGTGTGAAGGACTTGGAAAAGGAGAACAAAAAAAATGAAAATTTCTACGTTCGTTAAGCCGTAGCCAGTTTAGAGTTTGGAAACATATGTATATAAATAAGAAATATTAATTAAAGGGAAAAAGATTTTGTTAAGAAATAACTAGAATAATAGTAAGTAATATGGAGTACCTATATGAAATATGAAAAGCCTAAAATCCCATAAGGGCAACGACCTCCTACAGAAGTGTAGGGTGAGCTGAAGGTCTACTACACTTGGGGATCCAGTCCAAGAGAACTTATACTGTACTTACAAATTAAACACATAAACAAACTATACAAACTAAACACAAAAAACTTTACAGATTAAACACATAAATTATACAAACTAAACACCGACAAAAAACTATACAAACTGAGCACATAAATTATTATAGTTTGAACACAAAGTATCCACACTAAACACACAAAAAGTTATACAAACTGAACACATTAATTAACTTATATAGTCTGAACACAAACTATCCACACTATACACACAAAAAGTTATACAAACTGAACACATTAATTAACTTATAAGTTCTGAACACAAACTATCCACACTAAACACACAAAAAGTTATACAAACTGAACACATCAATTATCTTATATAGTCTGAACACAAACTATCCATACTAAACACACAAAAAGTTATACAAACTGAACACATAAATTATATAGTCTGAACACAAACTATCCACACTAAACACACAAAAAGTTATACAAACTGAACACATTAATTAACTTATATAGTCTGAACACAAACTATCCACACTAAACACACAAAAAGTTATACAAACTGAACACATAAATTATATAGTCTGAACACAAACTATCCACACTAAACACACAAAAAGTTATACAAACTGAACACATAAATTATATAGTCTGAACACAAACTATCCACACTAAACACACAAAAAGTTATACAAACTGAACACATTAATTAACTTATATAGTCTGAACACAAACTATCCACACTAAACATACAAAAAGTTACGCAAACTGAACACATTAATTAACTTATAAGGTCTGAACACAAACTATCCACACTAAACACACAAAAAGTTATACAACTGAACACATTAATTATCTTATATAGTCTGAACACAAACTATCCATACTAAACACACAAAAAGTTATACAAACTGAACACATAAATTATATAGTCTGAACACAAACTATCCACACTAAACACACAAAAAGTTATACAAACTGAACACATTAATTAACTTATATAGTCTGAACACAAACTATCCACACTAAACATACAAAAAGTTACGCAAACTGAACACATTAATTAACTTATAAGGTCTGAACACAAACTATCCACACTAAATACACAAAAAGTTATACAAACTGAACACATAAATTATATAGTCTTAACACACACACAAACTAAATACTTAAAAACCTATACAAATTGAACACATAAATTATAGTCCTCACACACAAAAGCTATAGAAACTACATAATATATTATAGTCTAAACACACAAATTATCTAAACTAAACACACAACAACTAGACAATTAAACACAAAAATTATAACTAACTACATGAACTATGCCAACTAAACACGGACTCAAACTATCCAAACTAATACACACAAAAATAACTATATAATACGTATATAGTAATAGTAAAATGTGGTTAAGAATGGGTTCCTGGAAAACAGAAAATAACTGGACCTCCATTAACGAATGATATACAAAATTGTACATAATTTTGATGACAATAAATATACATATACATACATAAATATATGTGTAAAAATGAAAAAAAAATCCAAGAAGAGAAAGATGGAAACGAATAAATAAGGAAGAGGTGCTTAGGAAATATTTGGGGCTAAGAGGGATGACGTTACAGGAGAATGGAGAAAGTTACACAACGCACAACTGCACGCATTGTATTCTTCACCTGACATAATTAGGAACATTAAATCCGGACGTTTGAGATGGGCAGGGCATGTAGCACGTATGGGAGAATTCAGAAATGTACAGGATATAGAGTATTAGTTGGAAGACCTGAGGGAAAAAAGATCTTTGGAGATGCCGAGACGCATATGAGAGGATAATTTTAAAATGGATTTGAGGGTGGGATATGATGGTAGGGACTGGATTAATCTTGCTCAGGATAGGGACCGATGGGGGGCTTATGTGAGGGAGGCAGTGAACCTCCGGGTTCTTTAAAAGATATCTGTAAATATCTGTAAGGATGGGGAGGCATTACAAAAACTGCTCTTTTTCCTCTAATTATGTTGCAAAAACGTATAATCAAAATTTGTTTGAAAAGGTGTCTGGATTATCCAACGAATTTGATCCATTCCGAGTTGAATGTTTTTAGAATTGACCAAATTTATAAATACTCTTTAATGAAATTCTATCATAAAAATAAAATGAAATTTGTAGCTCAGCCACATGCTCATAGTACAAGACGAAATGAAATTCTTAAATTAGTTGAACCTAAATGTTTCACATCTGCTGCTTTACTACACAGTACAAATTATGGTCCACGTCTATATAATTCGATAATAAAATTTCATCCAGAATTTACTACTTTAAGCAATGAAATTTTCAGATCCAGAATTAAAAAAAATTATATGACAGACTTCCCTGTATATATATATATATATATATATATATATATATATATATATATATATATATATTATGTACCATGTATTGTAAAACAAGTTTATTTCTATCCTAAGTGTATTTTTCTATTTTGTCTTGGTTACTATATCAACATGACCTGCACTAATTAAACTACTAATAATAAATTTAAGAGGCATGATGTGGCCGATAAGCTAATTACTATAAATGACAATTTTATTACATGTGCCGTCTATGCTTATCCTTATTTAACAAATATATTGGTTATACAATATTTTGTTACATAATATATTTATTTGAACGTTTTCGGCTCTATTGAGCCATCATCAGAAACAAGTAAGCCCATATGTATGGTGTGAGTACACTATATGTTGCCGTACAAGTAAACTCAATTAATATTAAAAATTAAAATGACATGTTACTATTTAAAATCAATAATTGTAAGGCAGAAATTACAATATAAATACAAGGCGGCTCTATGGGCCGTAATAATGTGTTACAATTGCTGATGATAAAATTTTTTAATATTAATTGAGTTTACTTGTACGGCAACATATAGTGTACTCACACCATACATATGGGCTTACTTGTTTCTGATGATGGCTCCATAGAGCCGAAAACGTTCAAATAAATATATTATGTAACAAAATATTGTATAACCAATATATTTCTTAAATAAGGATAAGCATAGACGGCACATGTAATAAAATTGTCATTTATACTAATAATAATTTAATATTAATCCATCAATCTCAACATCGTCTCTTTTTTCACTCAGTTATTACTAGTATTATTATTTACTATCTTTATGTGACCTTTTTTCTTAAGTATTTTGTCTACAAAGTATGTGTATCTATGTAACGGAACTGTCCCGGAACACGAGCTTTGCTCTTTCGGGATATTTTAATGTAACGTTTTTATGTATATGTTATTATTAAATAAAATCTAAATAAATTTACATTATACATTAATTAATTTAAAAACATATAGTAATTAAGTAAATATGTGGAAGTTTACTGTGGTCAAGATTCATTTCATTCTCTGACTCTTGGAATATGCGATGTTTGGTCGCTAAATAATGACCACTGCGTGCAGCCATCAATACCAGTCAGCTGGCATGGCGCTTGAGTTAGTAATTCCACCAGCATGGCACGCAGAGTTTTATAGATTCCTACAACAGTACCTCAAGTCTGTTTTTTATATCAACCTGTTTTTTGTTTACGTTACTTTGAAAAATTTGGAAGCGTTAACTGGACAAATGACCCGTCTTGTATGTCCACTTTGCGGGAGGTCTTCAGTTTGAACTCCGGGGTCAAACGTCTCCACTCCCACCAGGAAACGGCCCGCTCATTGACCGTCTCACTAAGCACCACGCCACTCATGAAATAATCAGTGGAATGTTAATTTCACATACTTAACCGATGAGCCTAACTTGGCTGAATACCTTATCGCCAAAACAGACTGTGACATTTTAGGTGGATATTGTTACTGTGGAAGAGGTTTCATCGAAACACTACAAAGTAGTACAAAAGTCAGTTTACCCTACAAAATAACTTAATTCACGTTTACGGTTTTACATATTTCACTTTTAAATTACATTTGGGGTACTGAAACTGTCTTCCATTGTTTTCAATACATTTCGCATAACAACATTCCAGTTGTTTATATATTGAAACTGTCTTCCGTTGTTTTCAATACTTTCACACATGGACAGTCTATTTGTTTGTGTTGAAACTGTCTTCCGTTGTTTTCAATACATTTCACACATAGACGTTCTATTTGTTTGTGTTGAAACTGTCTGCTGTTGTTTTGAAATGCATATCACATAATGGCATTCTATTTGTTTGTGTTGAAACTGTCTTTCGTTATTTTCAATACATTTCACACATAAACGTTCTATTTGTTTGTGTTGAAACTGTCTGCTGTTGTTTTGAAATGCATATCACATAATGACATTCTATTTGTTTGTGTTGAAACTGTCTTTCGTTATTTTCAATATATTTCACACATAGACTTTCTATTTGTTTGCATTGAAACTGTCTGCTGTTGTTTTGAAATGCATATCACATAATGACATTCTATTTGTTTATGTGTTGAAACTGTCTTCCGTTGTTTTCAATACAGTTCACACACAGACACTCTATTTGTTTTTGTTGCAACTGTCTGCTGTTGTTTTGGAATGCATTTCACATAATGACATTCTATTTGTTTATCTGTTGAAACTGTCTTCCGTTGTTTTCAATACAGTTCACACATAGACACTCTATTTGTTTTTGTTGCAAATGTCTGCTGTTGTTTTGGAATGCATTTCACATAATGACATTCTATTTGTTTGTGTTGAAACTGTCTTCCGTTGTTTTCAATACAGTTCACACATAGACATTCTATTTGTTTTTGTTGCAACTGTCTGCTGTTGTTTTGGAATGCATATCACATAATGACATTCTATTTGTTTGTGTTGAAACTGTCTTTCGTTATTTTCAATACATTTCACACATAGACGTTCTATTTGTTTGTGTTGAAACTGTCTGCTGTTGTTTTGGAATGCATTTCACATAATGACATTCTATTTGTTTATGTGTTGAAACTGTCTTCCGTTGTTTTCAATACATTTCACACATAGACGTTCTATTTGTTTGTGTTGAAACTGTCTGCTGTTGTTTTGAAATGCATTTCACATAATGACATTCTATTTGTTTATGTGTTAAACTGTCTTTCGTTGTATTCAACATTTCTCATAAAAAAACTTTGTTTATGTGTTGCAATTATCTTCTATTGTTTTCAATGTATTTCATGTAAGGACATTCTATTTGTATGTATGTATGTATGTATGTATGTATGTATGTATGTATGTATGTATGTATGTATGTATGTATGTATGTAGGCCTATGTATGTATTTATTTATTAACACTACAATTGGGTATATACCCGGTGGCGGAACAATGGGTTGAGGGAAAACCCCGGAAAAAACCTCAACCAGATAAATTACCCCAACCGGGATTCGAACCCGGGCCACCTGGTTTCGCAGTCAGACGCGCTAACCGTTACTCCACATGTGTGGACACATTGCAACACATAAACAAAGTTTTTTTTATATCTTTCTAATTTTGTTTCATGTAGCGTATCTTTTTTTTTTTTTCTGGATTTCATTATAAGGATTAAACTTTGAAAACAATATCTTTGAAACAGTGACACGTGACAAAAAGACATCTTTAATCACAGCATTAATTCACTTACAATTAACTTAGTATTTCCACCTGATTTAAGACCGACAGAAGAACGTGTAGGTTACATTACTAAACCCATAACTTGCACGAAGAGCTGACTTACCACAAACAAAAGAACGAGTATGCAACGCTGCTAATAAAATTATTCATTATTCATAAATTCAATTAAAACTTCGTATCTCTGACTAATTATTAAGTAAGAGGAAACTAAATTTTTCGACATTCTCTATAGTTATTTTAATTCATTTATTTATTAGTAGTTAATCATTCATTTATTCATTCATCTATCCGTCTACTCATTCATGAATCCAACCCATTCGTTCATTCGTTGCCCGCCTCCACCCATTCATTCATCTACCGTTTCATTTATCAATCCTTACGTTAAGGTTTTTATACTGGGTGTTCATTTCAAAGTGTGTCATGACGTCACTGTTGTTGGGTCACCGATTTGAAGCGAGTTTCAGCTTATATGTTAGAGAAGTTGCCTATTATTTAAGGCGTTCTTCAATCTGAACTTGAGAACGTGTACGGTATAACTTGAACGTCGTAGCAACAGATAGCGGTCTGTACGGTCTGTGTGCTACCATAACCTCTTTCGAACTGTGTTTTGCGCCGGCAAGTCGTACGCAGGGTATTTGTTATCATCGGTTGCGTACGGTAACATTCCACAACATAAATCAAATGCTCCGTGTCCATGTTGACCGTCGAAGTTAATGTCAACAAATACGTAAATAATCGTCTTAACCCTCTCCCCATATCCCGACAGTACGTATATCCAAACAGTTCACATTCCTGCCACTACCGGCGTTACCGTACGTATCGGCACGTACTCTTCAGAATGAACGCCGTACTTGCTAGCCAACTTCTCTGCCTCTTAGATTATACACCTGAGCTTGCGGAAGTGTAGGAAGATTGAATTCTCTAGGCTCATCAGCTAGCCACATGACGGCATACAGCGAGCCAAGACACATTTTGAACTGAACACCCAGTACTTGTAGTGCGATTTTCCATTTTTATGTATTTTTGGTTTTATTCAACTTTCATTAGATAGATCATTCATGTCAACTGATGCCCATATGGGCAGGCGCGCGCTTTATAGCTCAGGAGAGCCTGAGCGCTTTACAGCAGAAACGAGAGAGACAGTATATACCGCTTGGTCGAGCTATGTACAGGGATGGCCAGCACTGATTCAATGGATAAAGGGAAGAGAACTTACTAAAATATACTTACTTGCTTACTGGCTTTTAAGGAACCCGGAGGTTCATTGCCGCCCTCACATAAGCCCGCCATTGGTCCCTATCCTGAGCAAGATTAATCCAGTCTCTACCATCATATCCTACCTCCCTCAAATCCATTTTAATATTATCTTCCCATCTACGTCTCGGCCTCCCCAAAGGTCATTTTCCCTCCGGCCTCCCAACTAACACTCTATATGCATTTCTGGATTCGCCCATACGTGCTACATGTCCTGCCCATCTCAAACGTCTGGATTTTATGTTCCTAATTATGTCAGGTGAAGTATACAATGCGTGCAGCTCTGCGTTGTGTAACTTTCTCCATTCTCCTGTAACTTCATCCCTCTTAGCCCCAAATATTTTCCTAAGAACATTATTCTCAAACACCCTTAATCTCTGTTCCTCTCTCAAAGTGAGAGTCCAAGTTTCACAACCATACAGAAGAACCGGTAATATAACTTTTATAAATTATAACTTTCAGACTTATTGACAGAAGACTAGATGACAAAAGCTTCTCAACCGAATAATAACAGGCATTTCCCATATTTATTCTGCGTTTAATTTCCTCCCGAGTGTCATTTATATTTGTTACTGTTGCTCCAAGATATTTGAATTTTTCCACCTCTTCGAAGGATAAATCTCCAATTTTTATAGTTCCATTTCGTACAATATTCTGGTCACGAGACATAATCATATACTTGTCTTTTCGGGATTTACTTCCAACCCTATCGCTCTACTTGCTTCAACAAGAATTTCCGCGTTTTCCCTAATTGTTTGTGGATTTTCTCCTAACATATTCACGTCATCCGCATAGACAAGAAGCTGATGTAACCCGTTCAATTCTAAACCCTCTGTGTTATCCTGAACTTTCCTAATGGCATATTCTAGAGCGAAGTTAAAAAGTAAAGATGATAGTGCATCTCCCTGCTTCAGCCCGCAGTGAATTGGAAAAGCATCAGATAGAAAATGGCCTATACGGACTCTGCTGTAAGTTTCACTAAGACACATTTTAATTAATCGAACTAGTTCCTTGGGAATACCAAATTCAATAAGAATATCTTATAAAACTTCTCTCTTAACCGAGTCATACGCATTTTTGAAATCTATGAATAACTGATGTACTGTGCCCTTATACTCACATTTTTTCTCCAATATCTGTCGAATACAAAAAATCTGATCAATAGTCGATCTATTACGCTTACTAAAATATATTCATGTTACAGCATTATAAGAATTTAAGTTTCAATTTTAATGCTCATTTTTCACGAGTTTCCTTTTTATTAAAGAAAAAAGTATTTTCTCAACTCTATACAAGAAAGATGAAATCTTCAGATGTTTATTTAGTAGTGTTACAGGTACTGAGACAATGTTTTCGTAAATATGTGTTACTGAAGTTACGTATTGAAAATTTTTCAAATATTCGCATGGAAAATGTTTGTAAGAAAGTGAATTAACAAAGGACCTGCTGTTATATCATAAACAAAGATATGTGCCCATGTTTTGTAAAAACGTCAATTCTATAGCTTCAGCAGATTTCGAGAAAATAATTTAATATTCTGATGATAGGAAGTTGCGCACCAACATCACCTTAAAAGCATAATGCGATAAGAGTTTTGTTACGTAATATTAGTTACAGTTGAAACATATACCTAGGTAATTTTGCTTTGTACTAGTTTATTGATTACATTTCTATGGCTAAAGATACCATCAATATCAATTGCAACTTACAAAGTCATACTTAATCTCTTTCTTTGGGATGTCACTTTCTTTATGGATGATGTGTTTCATTCACTTAATATAATATAGTTTTACCACTATGAAATTTATGTAAATATTCCTTCTTAACTCTTTATTATGTTATTAAATGCAATATTAAGAAAATGATGTTTTACAGACAATATACAGGGTGCGTCAGAAAGAACGGATGGATTTCACATGGCAAGAAAATTGTAAAGATTCATCAAATCAAAAATTTATTGATATCAACATATTCACCAATACATGCAGTTTATTTATGGAAAACAACATTATCCATATGATGTCCTTGGCTTTCAATACAGGCATCGAGGCGTTTTCTGAAGTTCGCCATCACTTTCACAGTCATAGCTGGTGCAATTGCCACGATTTCTTCACGAATCGCTGTCTTCAGTTCGTCCAGTGTATGTGATCGATGTTTACAAACTTACGCCTTCAAATGGTCCCAAAGAAAGAAGTCGCAGGGCGCGAGATCTTACCGTAGCCTCGGACAATCTCAGTGCATTAGAATTTCGTCCAGGTGATTTCTTCTTTAATGTTGAACCTGTGATACGAAATGAAGCCACCCACCGCAAAATTGTATTCCGAGTTGGAATCCTAGCGTGACATCCGATGTCGAAATGAGTCCTGAGTGGCGATCACAGACTCTTCATTTTTCAAAAATGTCTCTACGATGAAAGCACGTTGTACACCAGACCAATACCATATTCTCAACTGAAACTGCATTCTATGGCTGACCCAACAGTCGTGGTCCCCCTCACTATATCTCTCTCCTCGTTGCGTATCGATAGTTTGAAATCCATCCGTTCTTTGTGACGCACCCTTTAGATAATATTATACAGCAAATAGCCATATAAAATAACGACATAAAATTTCACGTTCTGTTTCAAGTTTGTACACCACTGTTTGCTTAATCCAACAGGGTCCTTATTTATATACAGGGACATCATTTTATTTTTACTAACATTTTTAATATTAACCTGTCTATACCTTTAGAGAACCGGAAACACCGCTTGCTCCCCCCTCCAAGACTGGAGTTCGATGATACTGGCGTAAAACACAAATCACTCTACTAGGTATAGGAAGGAAGAAAAGTAGTTCATCCATTTACGTAAACTAGGAAATATAGCGATTTTGAGTTTGATAATTTTCATTAGGTTTTTCTTTAATCAAAGTACAGTACTGTATTAAGAATAAGTTATTTTACTCAAGAAGTGAGTTATCCATGCGAACGTATTCATTATGCAGTGTATATTATACTGTCTACAGCACATTAGCGTACTATATAGAGAAAGAAGTTAAATTGAAAAATAATCATAACATGAATATTTAAACATAATTTTGAAAATGGTGGCCGTTCATTTCGATACAGGCTTCAGTTCTTTTGTGCATATTATCGCACTATAGACTATTGCATCTAATTCCAATTGCCAGTTTCGTCCTTCGTACTAGTAACTCCTGTTGAAATAATTCTATACCTACTCTAAGTACTGTACATTCAATCTTCACTTCTGCCCGACCCGAAAATATAAAATTACTCAGACATGCTATCTACTGTCCGTCCAAGTGGTTATGCCGCAGGATTGTAGAAAGGGAGGAAATCACGTGACAGTTAATTACTTAACGAGGCCCTTTTATTTAAGTTAAATTAAACAGCTGTATAATATTACGTAAACGTCCAATTCCTAACAGAAATTAATGTTTTCAGAAAAGAGCTAAGACAGCCCAGCTTTTACAGAGGGACGAGCAGAAGCAGGTGGGGGAAATCGGGATGCGACGTAGGCAAACGGACAGTACCTGTGCGAAAATATGATTCAATATTGAAAGCTCTTTCGTCACTGGAAAACGCGAACATATTTCTGGAACGTACTATACTCACTAACTCAGTAGTGCTTACTATCTGCGGTCTTGGTTCTGTGTAGAGTTGGAACTTCATTAGTAGAAGGGGTGGGAGTGAAGTACATTAAAAAACTCAGTACAATAAAAATTGAAGTAAAAATAAAATGATGTCCCTGTACATAATCCTTGCGCCTTCCATACCTAGCGCTTGATGCCCGCGCACGACTTCAAGATCAGAAAATGCGCTTGCTTTGACATCACTGAGATAGACTGTCGGACCTCAGTGACGTGTGTTTAGTACAACGCCTGGTCTTAACGAAATATAATAAAGAACACTACATAAAGTAAAATCAATGTCGTATGCTGGATTCAAACCCAGGACTGTGACTTCCACGCATCGTCAGAACTGCGCTCCGTAGATTCGTACACCAACGACAAGTAATATATTCCTGGTCGAGATTAACTTCCGTACAATTTCGACGCGCAGTGACAGGAAGTACGTAAGATTGTGTATGATAAATGATGCAGTCAGAATAACCGAAGTTCGAACCCACGCCTCGATCCGATCTGACGCCTCCTCGACGTGGGCGTAGCGTTCCGTTACTGTCGCTGGTCGCGGCGGTAATGTATGCAGCGGAAAGACATCAGCTGCTCGTGCGTGCACGAAAACAAACTGATTTATAACCGTTTTCCCATTTCTTCACAGGGGTCATCGACAGGAGAGTTATTCTTTTTTTCCTGGTTTACTTTTATATATGTGTCCGTCTGTCTTTTTTTCCTCATTAATCCCCTTCCCCCCTCTACTTCAAATCCTCCCGGAGGTCAGGATATAAGAATTTATGCGAATAACTTGCACAAGGTCAACCGACTGACCCCTGGTCATTTCTACACCACGGTTCCTACTATACTTTATAATTATGTTGGTCCCCCTCGTGGCATGTAACATGAACTATAGAGAAAAAAACGGCGTTGCATTCGTGCACGACTCTTACGAGGTTTGTTGTAAAAATTTCTTAGTTGTCATTATTTTAGTAATTTAAATATCCCCTGCACATTTCGACGGGCGGCCATCGGCTATTTCTGCCCATTATTTTCAGTTTTTATACACATTTCGCAAGCAAATTGATGTCCTTACATGAAGGAAGTCCTGCTACACCGTCAGTCTTCCACTGGAGTAGCGCACAATTCTGATGGCAAGGAACTACGATATTAAATTTCACATCATTGCTGTGAGATATGTACGACAATCCCTCATATTGCTGCCTACGTTGATGCACAGCAAGTGTCGGTATTGTTTACTTTCATATCCGTACCTACGTTTGGTTTTTATGCCCTTTTGGGCAATACTAACCCTAGAATTTGGAACTTAATACATTATGTTACTGATATTTATTGTATTTATCTGATGCATGTAAGCTATTAGATAAAACATTGTAATAAATATAAATAGATTGAATAGTTTCAAGGGAAAAATTGTTCTGGGCCTGGTCTCCCTTGAAATTATTCAAATCTGCTTTACAGGGAGCCTTACCTGAAAGACTAGATTTGCATAATATATACATCTCTGTGTACGTTAATAGAAAACCACTACAATTCAAAGTCACACAGAGATTGTGTGCACTCGATGTGGGTCTCTGGCGTTTCGTCAGCCCACGCGAGTTGTATGGATATAAAGGTAAAAGTTGAGACGGTGTCGGTTGGAGTTCCCGGGTAGCTCAGTTGGCAGAGCGCTGGTACGTTCAAACAGAGGTCCCGGGATCGATACCCGGCCCCGGAACAATTTTTTCCCTTGAAATTATTCAAATCTGCTTTAAAGGGAGCCTTACCTGAAAGACTAGATTTGCATAATAAATAGATTATTTTCTTAATTAATAACAGTGTATGTTTCCACATAAATGATTTTCTTAGCATCGCCACAAATACACTTGATTGTACTTGTCACTATCTCTATCACTAGAGAGTTCTTAAAATTTATATTTTCCCCGCCTTTCATAAAATATTTTGATATGACACCTTTTGCACCAAAGGGGAGATCTATAACTGAATCTTGATTAATATATTTCAGTATTATTTGTATTTATCCTGGTAATAATGAACAGTCTGACTCGTAGACATTTTGTTTTTCAGTACTAACCTCCCATGATTGTATGAGAAGATTCGAAGAGAACGTCAGGATGTAGACCTTCGGCTCCCCCTCCTACCATTTTTTTTTAACATTAGTGAACTGACTTTTTTTTTTTTTTTTTTAGACCGGGCAGAGGCCGTTTACCAAGTTTTCTTTGTTTTCTGTTTTTCCATTTCTTTCCTTTGTTTACTTATACTAATACAAGCACAACACCCATGCCCGAGGCGGGACTCGAACCCACAACCCTTCGGCCCAAGCGATAGAGACATGCCGTGCCCCTACCGCTTGAGCCATCCGGGCCGGCACCATTAATGCATAACACAACATCAATACGGCGGTTGGTGTCGTCTGCGGTACAACGAACTTTTTTGTTGATTTCGAGTTCGTTATTTTTCCCCCCCTGATTATTATATGCTTACAGTATATAAGTTATGTTAATTCTCGCTAAGTGGTCTTATATTTTATTTTATGTCATAGTTATTATTTTATTATTGTTAATATTTATGTTTTATTATTATTATTATTAATTAATAATTTGTATTACTATCTTTATATTATTTCCGTCACTTATTCTATTATTATTATTATTATTATTATTATTATTATTATTATTATTATTATTAGTATTTCTATCATCAACATTATTATTTATGTCTCTATGCAGACGAGCATATGCTCATTTCGGGTATCTATTCAAATGTACTATTTCAAAAGTAAATTATAAATAAATTTCAATTTTTGAATTTTGAACACACACAACGTTTTGGAGAAGGGAGTGAAAATAATATGAGGAAGGCGAAAAGGGGGAGAAGAAGAATAAAAGTAAAAATGGGAGAGAGCAGAAGATGAAAGTTGCGAAAAGAGGAGAGAAAGGAGGAAAGGAAAAAAGTGTAGGAGGAAGTAGTTATTTACGTAACTAAGATACAAAGTGATACTTTTGTATATGAGTGAGATGTTTACGGACGACGCGTTAGCCAAGTCCGGAATTTCGAGACGAATGCGCGAAAGACACTTTCGTACTAGTCACGTACAATATTTTTTTTGGCACAACTACATGGAAATATTATGTGAATTAATATTCATTAAATACATTACAGGCTATTCAGATTTTTGTAGGCTAGGAGTCACGTGACATGAATATGTTAGAAGAAAATCCACAGACGATTAGGGAAAACACGGCAATTTTACGTGAAGCAAGTAAAGCGATTGGTTTGGAAGTAAATCCCGAAAATACAAAGTATACAATTATGTCTCGTGACCAGAATATTGTACGAAATGAAGATATAAAAATTGGAAATTTATTTTTCGAAGAGGTGGCAAAATTGAAATATCTTGGAGCAACAGTAACAAATATAAATGACACTCGGGAGGAAATTAAACGCAAAATAAATATGAAAAATGCCTGTTATTATTCGGTTGAGAGGCTTTTGTCATCTAGTCTGCTGTCAAAAAATCTGAAAGTTAGAATTTATGAAACAGTTATAATACCGCTTCTTCTGTATGTTTATGAAACTTGGACTCTCACTTTGAGAGAGGAACAGAGATTAAGGCTGTTTGAGAATACGGACTTTGGAAAATATTTGGGGCCAAGACGGATGAAGTTACAGGAGAATGGAGAAAGTTACACAACACAGAGCTGCACGCATTGTATTCTTCACCTAACATAATTAGCAACATTAAATCCGGACGTTCGAGATGGGTAGGGCATGTAGCACGTATGGGCGAATTCAGAAATGTATATGGAGTGTTAGTTGGGAGGTCGGAGGGAAAAAGACCTTTAATGAGGCTGACACGTAAATGAGAGGATAATATTAAAATGGATTTGAGGGAGGTGGGATATGATGATAGAGACTGGATTAATCTTGCTCAGGGACCGATGGTGGGCTTATGTGAGGGCGGCAATGAACCTCCGGGTTCTTTAAAAGCCATTTGTAAGTAAGAAGTCACGCGCTACTAATATTACATTGTCTATATAGTAGGCCTATTTACAACGTCATGATTGTTGTGTACCTATAGTCAGGGCTTGTGTATTCTGAACCACGCAAAAACTCCAAATGGCTTTATAAAAAATATATATATATATTTATATTTATTGTTCTGATATTAAGAAAGAGGTTCCGAGATAGCTTTATGTAAATTATTAAAACCTAGACTATTTAAAGAACGAGAAGAATGGAAGAAGATGAAAAACTCAAAGAGTAGCAGGATGAGTATATAGGTCTACTACTTTACGAAACAAAAACACTATCGTACAAAAAAATAGTTTGAAAGTTTGCATGTATTTTATGCTTAATGAACACAGCTTTTCTAAAGATGGAGCAGTAGTTCCATTTTCTAAAAAAAAAAAAATTATTTTTAACCGTAAATTACCAAATTTTCACACATCATGTCTCTTAAGGTATATGTACGCCCACAAAACGCAAAGAATGATGAAAAATTAGAATTGTCAAAATATAACTATTTTAATAGAGAATTTTCTCCTCTTTAATTTGATATAAGAATTTTCGATTAATGCTTTATGGTCCTTCAGATAAGTCCCATTTTCCAAAATGCTGCGTCATCAGCCACAGTCACTTACTTTTGGAATGCATTACTTTTGGAGTGATCTTTGTAGCAGTCAATTCCCTCGTCTAGCATTGCTTGTAAAATAAACTTTCTAGTCCCGAAATAGATGCATAGATATCTGGGCATGATCATTAGATTCAAAAAACTTTTTTACATAATGAAGTAATTTATAATCTTTTACTGTTAGTCATAAAACTGTAAATTTGTGTGTCAATAATGTTGTACGTCATTTTAATAAGAGGCCAAAAGTAGAAATTACAATTCTGAGGAGGATGGGCATAAACCCTGGGACAAACACCATCGCAGGATTTGTTGCATCAATGGAAAAAATGCCAAAAAAAACATTCAACACCTGAAGTTAAAACAAGGCGGAGGTATTTGAGAGGCAGAAAGGAGCTGAAACTGGACCGACATGAAGCTGCTTAAGGGGTGACACATGATGACGGAGGCTTCTAGGCTCTGAAAGTTTGTGGCTCATTTCCTGTGAATAGTAATTTTAGAATATTTAATTCTTTCAAACATGATATCTCAGTCAAATATGGTGATACCAAGAAGATATTGGTGTCATTTTGAAGCTTGAAATGTCCCCTAGTGCCTGGCAATGAGTAAAATAACATTAATATAATTAATAATGATGTATGGATTTTTACATGATTTATGCAACATAAAATGTTTTTGTAAGTTACATATATGGTAATATTTAATTAATGAAAATAAAAATTAAAAAATAGCTCTATGTCAGGCATTAAAAAATAGTTTTAGCTATAAAACAGTGAAAAAACTGTGGCTCTACCTTAAAAACTAGATGAGCTATCATGTTTCAAGTTGCATGTCAAAATTATAAACAAAATAATTTTTAAAAACAATTTAGACATAATTTCAAGGGATCTGTTCACTTCATCCTCTTCCTGGTACCATTCTAAATTGTATAAAATTTTACAGAGCAAAATTATACAAAACAAAATTTTTTGTATGTAAAGGTGTACATATATAGGGACATCACTTTATTTTTACCAACATTTTTAACATTAACCTGGCTATACTCGGAAACACTTCCCCCCCTTCCATTACAGGAGTTTGATGTTACTAGTGCAATATGTAAACAAATCATTTTACTAGGTATAGGAGGAGAGAAAAGTAGTGTATCCATTTATGTTGTAAGGAAATATGATATTACGATTTTCAGTTTGATCATCACTTTTACGGAATTTATCAAAATACAGTAGAGTAGTAACATTTTTTTTCAAAAACTCAACTTTTCAGGCGGCTATGTTCGTTATGTAATGTCTACTTTATTTAGCATATTAATTATTGATGTTATCATACAATATAGAGAGTGCATTTAAATTGAGGGGGTCATAAGTAAAGAGCTGTAAGTGCACTTAAGTTACTTTTGAGAAAATGGGGTTTAAATATTTAAGCTTTCGTATAATCGGTGAAATTTTTTATTTAAATTTTAATGTGTGATGCGATTAAAATATCTCTTTGCCACTAAAATTTTAGATACTTTAGCTTACACTGGATGCACTTAACTCATGTTATTACAAATGTCACTAGCATTCCTTTGCTTCTAGCCACTTCAATTCAAAAAAAGCGAATCTGAATTTTTAAACAAGTTGCTGAAAATGGTTGCCGTTTATTACAATGCAGGCCTCAATTCAGTACGTATATTATTAAAAACATTTTGAAGCATATTCTCTGAAATTGAATTTATCGTTTCTTGAATATAATTTTTTAGTACGATATTATTAATATAGGTTCTTTCTTCTATAGAAAACGCAATCATATTTATGAAACACACTATACACAGCAGTGTTTACTTCACTGATTGAAGACTTCGAATGCAACAGCGGCCGCAAGTTTGTGTGTCTGACGGGAGCAAGGATATTAGTGAAGGGGTGAGAGTGAAGTACATTCAGAAATGCAGGTACAATAAAAATGCAAGTAAAAATAAAATGATGTCCCTGTATATACCTTAGTACTCGTAAAGGACAGAATATCCAGCTACGAATTGAACAAAAGTCTTAATAGCTGTTGAATTTCGTATATTTGTCTCTCCAACTCATCCAGACTCTCCAGCCTAGAGTCTTATATTTTTTACACCACCTTTACAAGCAAGTGTGGGTGAATATAGCGTGATTGAGTCTACAATATCCCTTTTGTGTGATCGATGATATAAGAGCTGTCTGGCACATCCGTGCATTATGTTTGTGGGAAGAAGTCCCCCAGGGGAGGCAAGATGCCCTATCCGATACCACATATATCAGCCATGACCGACTACCATTACAACTCTATAATTTTTCATTTCCTCGATATTAATTGATACACTATAAATGTTCCGTGTTGCACCACGTATTCGTTCTGTACGCCATGTTACTCAACAGGGGGCCCGCGAGGCAGGAAACTGCATCTTTCCTTTCACCTGCCAATCAGATGTTTTCGATATAAGAACCGAAACACGAAACACGAAAACAAGTAATTTATGAGGTCGCAGTTTGTGTTCTAGTTGCTTATATAGCCTTTTGTTGAACTGAACCATCCATAGTTCTTAACAATTTCGTATTAAAATAAAATGACAACCTTAAGGCGTTAGATATAGCTTACAGCAGTAAAATGTTTGGAAATATTCAACATTTTTTCCTCCATTACTGTAGCTTGTACTATAATGAAAATTGGTATGTGTAAAACACTATCCTTCTGCTATATGAAAAAAAATATTTTTACGATTTAAAAATATATATATATATATATATATATATTTTTTTTTTTTTTCCAAAATTCAAAGTTCACTGTGCAGTGATGAAGCGTTTTCCTCATAACTCATAAACTTGTTAACTTTTCATGTTTTCTCTCTTTAATTTTATTGCTGAAACACATGTTTACAATATCATGCTCTTTCAATTACATTCCTTAATAAACAATACTTTTTATTTTGTGTTAGATATTTGACCATTTATTTTAAATGAATTTACTTTTTATCAAACAATCTATCAAAGGCAGAGAAGTAATTTTATATCCTATTGTAGATATGACATGCATAAATCCACACAAAATGTGTCATTACAGAATGTTGCCTACTTTTTGAGTTATGAGGGAAACGCTTCATCACTGCACAGTGAACTTTGAATTTTGAAAAAAAATATAAATAATGTTTTTTAAATCGTAAAAACATGTTTATCATATATCAGAAGGACAGTGTTTTACACATACTAATTTTCATTATTGTACATGATACAGTAATGGAGGAAAAAAAAAGTTGAATATTTCCAAAATGTTTCTCCTTTAAGCTGTACCTAACCCCTTAAGTACATTGCATTTACAGAGTAGTGTTTAGAATCTTTTATATGAGAGGAAACTGGAAAAATGTTAAAAACTATTTTTACTTGGTTATTTAACGCCGTTGCACCGACTCCTAGGTCATTTAGCGTCGATAGGATTAGTGATAGCGAAATGAGGCCGAGAATTCGCCATAGATTACCTGAAATTTACCTTACGGTTAGGGGAAATTCCGGAGAAAACCAAACCAAGTAATCTGCCCAAGCGGAAATCGAACTCATGCCCGAGAGGAACTCCACATCGGCAGACGAGCGCCTCAGCCGAACAAGCTACTTCGGTGGCTGTTAAAAACAACTGAATCAGTTATTTCTAAAACGGCTTTATTCCAAAATTACAACAGCAATCCGATCTTTATAAACATGACCTTATTCCATGAAAAGAGCCTTTCAGAAATGCTGTGAATAATGTAAACCTTGCGTAGGTCTGAATAAGTACATGGAATGATGCCCTATCTCAACAGAAAGGTGTATTAAAATGAGACAAATACGATAGCGTGCGTAACTGATTTTAGCAATGTACCATTCTAAATTAATTTTCAAAATGAAAAGTTACATTTATTCTCACTATTTCGGTTATATGACGTCATTACATTTTTGGCCAATGAAGTGTAATGAAATTTTGAATTCTAATCAATCACAGTCATACATCGCGATAATTTCTGTAGCTCTATTTATCACTATCATTTATCGCATGGCCGTGCTTTTGTTTAGTCAGTGTCGCCAACTGTTGCCATGTAAATCGATGATTATAAACCCATTGTACTAAATAAAGTGCGAAATCCTATTTCCACATCTACATCTTCTAATTCCATGTCCATTGTATCTAAAGAAAATGACACTCTTTTATAACAATTTTGTTTATTTCATTAATGTATTAATCAGGTTATTTTTAATTATACTTTAAAATGTTTAAGTTAAATTATGATTTCAGCAGATAATGAAAACTTATTTCTTTTATAATAACAAGAGAAAAGTGCAGTACATGTAATTAGCATTTTAAATCTGTAATTTGCTTTTCTCAATTGGCATTAATGAATAACATTCAATTTATTTATTGCAGTAATCGTTATTCTTCTATTTCGACTTCACAATGTCCAAATAGGTTAAGTATTCATATATACAATTATTAACATTTTGTGAGCGAATTTTAGGGATGTATCATTTACATTTTTATTTTATTCACGAAATAGTCTTAATAAATTTCACTCGAGGTCTGAGATTTCCCAGACCTCTTGCGACGTTACTGTAGATAAAATTTCAGCACATTTAAAGAACAAACTAAAATTATTTCAATCATTTAATAACATAATACACTACCCTCTTAAATTGACTGAGCATATTGGGAACTGAATCAATAGCTTTCCCAAACACACTATGAAATGTTTCATATAAAATATTTTTTTTATCTCGTAAAGGGTGAAAAAACGAGAAAAAATTCTATTAAACCTTTTTTTTTAATATCTCAAAGAATAACACCCTGAAATTAATAACATTACGTACGGTTCACTTTGTATACATGCATAATGTAGTTGCAAAATTTTATTTAAAAAAATAAGAAAGCAGGGAAAAGTGGACCCTAACATTAAAACAAAGAATACACAAATAATATACTGCTGATACTTAAATATATAATAACTTAATACCTAAGTTGGATGATTGGCGAAATACATCAATGATGAACAAGTGAATGAATGAAAGAATGTATGATGCAAGTAACGAACAAGTGATTGTATCCAATTAAATTTAAGCAGGATATTTACATGACCAAAACATCCTCGTTAGAATTAAGCGGCCCAATGACAGACACACCCATAGTGACGTCACACAACTTGTCGCGTGTCTCACAAACCAACAGCAACTGACGATAAAGATATGTGGTCAGTAGTAGTTACCATGAAATTGGATATTTCCAGTCGGTCGAAGGCGAAACCTTCAAGAAATTCCAGTCCACAACACTGTTTCGGTACTTTTAGGTTAATGGGTATAAGAAGAAGCATTTTCGGGTTCTCTTGGGGGCAGTGAGTCGCGGAAGAACATATCGTCCTCTGTAGAAGACGTGGTTCAAGGGTTGGGACTGCATCGCCTCGTCTGAAAGCGGCAGAGAGACGGGAAAGGTATAACGACTTGTGTACGAACGTGTTTATGTGTCTTCGCCGGCCAGAAAAAAGAAAGATTTTCACGGTTTTGTTTTGAAAATAAAACCTGGTCAGTAGTGTGCTCTGTGCGCGAGATGACAAAGTCCATTAGGGATTGTTTTCACCTGCAAGGTGTCCCAAAAAAGGTACAATTGTTCAGTTTGTTTATTTAGCGACGCCTAAGGGGAGGCAGAGGTGAAATTTTCGAACAAAACTGAATAAAAAATTACAATTTGTTTTTTTTTTCATTTTTATTGTCTTTATTTTGATATTCCGATGTTAGTTTTTGATTTTGTGCCCTTAAAAGTATGAAATTAAAACCAAGATAACTGTATTACTATATTATTCCCATAATAAACTAATACTTATCATTATTTATATACCTTCTCTGAACATATAAATAAAAAGAAATATTGAAAATTTCTTACAATATGGCGCATGGAGCATTTTATATCAAACGACATAAAGTGTTATAAAATTATTAATATTTACAGAACTATTATACTTAGAACGTTGAAACTTGGTATGTCCATTACTAATAACATACTTAGTATCCATGATCAATTTCAAACAAATCGGATAAATTTTGTGGATTTTGAAATATTCACCTCTGCCTCTCCTGCTAAGGTCAAGTTAAGTAACAATAAAAAAGACTGCAATAAACGAGTTTCGTTATTTCCAAGAAAGGCATCTTCTGTGTACTTAATAAGAATGGTAAAGCCCCGATGGAATTAATTTGTATCATCTCGTGGGGTGCGGCGACTTGTGACGGGGGGTGGATATACTTGTTTTTTTTTTTCACTCTGGAATTAATCCCATCCGACCCTTGCCAGTTTTATTAGGTACATACAAGATGCCTTTCTTGGAAATAACGAAACCGTTTTTTTTTTGCAAGCTCCTATGATTTTCACGTAACTGTAGCTAGTAGTATTAGTAGGCTAGTAGTAGTATTTATTTATTTAACCTGGTAGAGATAAGGCCGTCAGGCCTTCTCTGCCCCTCTACCAGGGGTTTCCAACAATAATATGAAGAATAAAATTACAATTAGTATTAGACTTACAGTTACAATTACAAATAAAATTACAATATTAAATTTACAATTACAATTACAATAAAAATTAAAGTACGAAAAGATTACCTGACTAATGAAAGCTAGATAATTTATCATAGAAAAACAAAGAATATTTTATGGCTACTTGGCATCGGAAAGGGTTGTTATGTACCCCCCCCCCAAAAAAAGGCTCGATTTTCTTGGGCATTGCTACTGTGATACACCGTGCACTCTGATTATGAAATCACTCACTACTGGTCTGTCACCTCTCGCCGCAATTCAGCTGTCGGTGTGGCCTGACGTACATGACGTCATTTAAATTCGTTATCAGAGATCGGAAACAACCCTGTAGTGCTTAGGCTATATTTTATCGTTTTATATTATAGGCCAATCGTGGCGAATATGTGATCGTGCGCCGAGCCAATGTGTAACCTGCAACGTGCATAGCACCTATGGAGGGAGGCGGACACCCGAAGGGAAAGTGAAGTAACCGTCTGACCTATCAACGGATTTTCGTTTTCCTTATGTCAAGCACTTAAATATAATTTTATAGCGTATGAGGTTACAAACTAATGTTTAGTACGTGTAACGAAGAAAGAAATGAACAAGAAAACATAGGACACATTATCACAACCTAAAATTAACTGTCTTCAGAATGTCTCTGCGACAGAGTTTCAAAATCAGGAATTATGTCACTTACTGCAAGTCGTAGTTGATCACGAAGGTATTTGTCTATCAGTCGTGATCTAAATTAGGTTTTTACTATTTTCATTGTTGAAAATAATTTTTCACAAACGTAAGTTTTAGCGAACGTGGCTTCAACAGAGCAAGCGAAAGAACGAAGCTTCGGATAGCCTATTTATTTTTTGGCAATGATTTGAAAAGTTCAACATTTGTCAAGTCCTTACATCTAGCTTTCATTTAACATTAGGACTACATTGTAAATCTGTGAGTTTAAATTGAAGACCTAACCGCAATATTCTGCAGAAAAAGGATCGAAATAATAATAATAATAATAATAATAATAATAATAATAACAACAACAACAATATTTAACCTTTTAATGTTTCATGAGTAACATGTAGTATAATGCTGTTTTATGTTATACAACTGTTTCCCTCTTAACACTTGTGAACAAATCATACATTTAATATTCTCACCATATTGGCAGCAAAAAAATGCGTCCTCCCATCCTACTTGAAACTTTCGTTTTTGGAGGTACATGGTTTCGAGAGAGACATTGGATGATACGCCACTCGCAGGTCAGAGACAAATACAAATGGAACGGAGTTTGACTCCAGTGAGTGAGAGGGTGGGGGTTGGGGGAATTAGGAAGCAAGAGAAATGCACAGCTGTCATTGCGAGCCACAATGTGCTGGTGAGTCGTATTTTCGCTACGGCTGCTATAGGCCTATAGTATTTATCATATGTTATACTAAATAAAAGTGAATAGTACGTAAGTTGATAGACACCGTGTTACAGTACAGGGCGGCGTGCCAGAAAGCACGGAGGTGAGGCACGCTCCATGCGGCCGGTGCTGAAAGCATAAGTGTCGCATGTACAAGCAGCAATCACTCTTGTACAAATTGGTAGTCGGGCTGAGTTATGAGACAAGGACTATGTCTGCTGGAACACTTGCAGAGCAATGTTGACGGAAAAATGAGCAGGTAGAGGACGTCACCAGCGCCAGAATAGGTGCGTCTCTCCGATTTACATTTAGTCACGCATACCTCCGCGATGTTGCTACGAATCCATAGCAGCTCTCGTGTTATTTTCTCGGCTAGGAAAGGAGAGATCTTCACGGGATATTCTATATGACATTCTGCCTTGTATGTGTTGCGTCATGCTGACCACTTGAGCAATGCCTCCACGGCAGTGGCTTGAAATTAATGACTAGACATCGGATTTTAGGTCAAATGCCTATTTGTTCTATTAACTAACAGTCTTACTAATAAAAACTCTATATACCTACAGACGTTTAACTGTATTATACTTTTGTGCGAGATCGTGCGTATTTGCTTGTTTTCCGCACACAACCAATACGCGGTAAGTGTGAAATACCACATTCAGTATTCCCAACGTAACACACATAACAATTTCCCTCTTCTTACCGCTTAAGCGCGACATTCATTTTACTGCTTTAGGCTTTTAACATATTATTTTTAGAGACGTTTAATATAGTAATAATTATCAATTGGAAACTTACCACTGCAATTTCACCTAAATTGCAATGTTAATTATTGTTTTTAAATATTTGCAAAAATTAAGTAAAGTCTACTACTCCACGAAACTTATTGCATTCCTGATAGCCTACAAGTAACCTTAAGGAAGCCGTGAAAAAATCAACAAGATTCCAGATGCCGATGTTATTACTGCAATATGTTATATAAATAATATTGTTTAAAATATTAAAATGAAAAATAAATCATTACATAACCTTACAGTTTGTTTTAAGTTCGCATTTATAGACTGGGGGAAAAAAAAGACAGACGTATATCACGGCCTGCTGGAGTATAGTAAACACAGAAAACATTTTATAGCAACAATGTTGAAGAAAGATATTTTGGTGGTCCGAAGTTGCCGTCATTAAACAGAAACCAAGATGGAGATTTCATTGCAACTAATTAGAAATTCGTCTTTCAGGTATGTAATAAACGATCTTCGCACAAAATAATGTACGATACACGAGCGGTATGTTTGTTTTCATGTTCTCGGAAATTAAAAAAGCTCAACTACGTTTCGCTTTTTCAATCTTTTCCTCGACCATGAAAACGTCAACATACCGCTCTTGTAACGTATATTACTAATACAATGAGTAGCTCATTTATAAGTTGTGTGTAAATTCGTTACTAATAATCACTACATACGTGGTGTATAACTGTTACATAGCTACGTCATAGTTTCGTCATTACTGTGTTATGAAAGGTAATGGAATATTTGAGGTTCTCTATTACATCCAGTAGAGCACTCTAGTGTGCCGTGTTAAATATCGATAGTACAACTGGTTCTGATCGATTACCACACTATATTTTGGTCAAAGAGTACAAGCTGCAGCATTATTATTCTAATTATTCTGTGCTCTTTGGTTTGTTCTTCTGTGGTTACAAGACAACTATCATTATAAAATGACAGTCGATACGAATAGCTGTTAGAGGGACGGCCATTTTTTCTCTATATACAACACTTAAACAAGGGGTTTCGTGTATATAACTAGTGCAAAGTAATTCCCATTGTTTAGTTACAGACTGTTTATACATCCATCGCTTATGCATGGTTTATTAGTAACGTTTTCTGTCTCAACTCTGCATAAGTCTGGTATAAAAACTATACACGGTTTATTAGTAAGACCGTAAAACTATAGTAGTTATATATATATATATATATATATATATATATATTCATGTTTTATACAAAATATTAACGTTCGAACGGAGTTTTATGGTGTCTAAAGTATCTATTTTCAGGGCCGGGTATTTATGGAGATCGCGAAAATCACGACATAATGGATACACAATAGATTTTTGCTAATGTTTACGAATTAAGTGATTCTGATTAATAATATGCGGATAAAACAATCGCGACAAATCGCGAAACAAAGTTCCAATAGCGAAATATGAACACATTCGCGAAATATTACTATTGCATTGTTTTATAGGGAATTTCATATTCTGAGTTTTTTCTCGGATTCTTTTTTTACTTGTTGTTTACTCAACTGTCCGAAGACATGTCTGAACCTCACAAGTGATACCAAGAAGGCACCACGTATGAGGCAACTAGGCCAAATTCACATGAATTTGCTATATATCTAAGTAGCCCACATTAGGTCTACATGGTATTCCAGGTGCTCTAATTATATTAGTGAACTCAAAAGACGCAGAATTCAACATTTCATTAATAATTTGAAAGTGTTAATTTGAGGGCTGCAAGTTTTTTATCGTTTTTAATGAATGTGTGTTAAATACAGTCTCAATCCAACAAATATTGTCTACTGGCCATACCGCACCTTTACCAGAGTCCAACGAACCATTAATGTTAATTATTTTGAAAGTAATATTCATACTGAGTTAATACTCCAATTCCAAAATAATTCTATTGTCCAAAACATATTTTCCAAAATTTCCATTAATCTCCGCCAAGAGTACAAATCAATCTCCAACAATCTCCGCCGACACCAATATTAAAAACACAAACGATAAAATTTATCTCATAAATACCTGCCTCTGCCTATTTTGCTTATTATGACCTATCTTAAGGTTTTTGATTCTAAAAATACCTATTTTAACCTTCAGAGACTATAGCAATTTAACCTAGTAAGCATTTTCTCAGCACGTATGGGCGATTCCAGAAATGCATATACAGTGTTAGTTGGGAGGCCGGAGGGAAAAAGACCTTTGAGAAGGCCGAGACGTAGATGGGAGGATAACATTAAAATGGATTTGAGGGAGGTGGGATATGATGATAGAGACTGGATTAATCTTGCCCAGGATAGGGGCCGATGGCGGGCTTATGTGAGGGCGGCGACGAACCTCCAGGTTCCTTAAAAGCAAGCAAGCAAGTAAGTAAGTAAGTAAGTAAGCATTTTCTCACTTAGTAGAGTAAAATGCAGTAAATAGACCTTCTTGGATCTCTATAGGTCTTCTAATTTATTTTGTATTATTTTGTCAGTGTTTTTATTTTTTATTCCTATGTGCTATCTGGAAGGATGGAAGAGACGGGCTTGTGGCCTTAATTCTGCCAGATGAAATAAATAAATAGATAGATAAATAAATAGATAAATAAATAAATAGATAGACAGATAAATAAATAAATAAATAAATAGGTAGATAAATAAATAGATAAGTAATTAAATAAATAGACAAATAAATAGACTACTAGTAACGGTTGTACTAATAAACCGTGTATAGTTTTTATACGAGATTTATGTAGATTTGGGACAGAAAGCGTTGTTAATAAACCATACATAAGCAATGGATGTATAAACAGCCTCTAACTATACATGGTAATTGCTTTGCACTAGTTATATACACGAAACCTCTTGTTTAAGCGTTGTATATAGAGAAAAAAATGGCCGCCCCTCTAACAGCTGTTCGTATCGATTGTCATTTTATGATGATGGTTGCCTTGTAACCACAGACGAACAAACCAAAGAGCACAGAATAATTAGAATAATATTGCTGCTACAGCAACTCTTTGACCAAAATATAGCGTGGTAATCGATCAGACCTAGTTATACTGTCGACACTTAGCGCGGCACACTAGCGCGTACTATCGGATGCAATAGAGAATCCCAGCTGTTGTATTACCTTTCGTAATAAAATAATGCCAAAAATATGACGTAGCTGTGTAACAGTTGTATTGTTATACACGACGTATATGTAGTGATTATTAGTAAGGAATTTACACACGACTTATAAACGAGCTATTCATTATGTAAGTATAAGACAGTTAAAGTCTGTATATATATATATAGAGTTTTATACATCCATCGCTTATGTATGGTTTATTAGTAACCCCGATTTAATAAACGTTAATAAAATCTATAAATTCCAACCGATTGTGTTAATTATTTCAGAAAGTGTTAAATTCGTGTGTGTACACCAATATCTATCATAGGTTTCGAGGTTCGATGCAAAGAAAAGAAAGTATGAAAATTTGTTTTTCGCGATATTTTCAAATATGAAAATATGAATAAAAATTACAAATCCCAACTGATTCTACTAATTTCTTAAAGAAATGTTAAATTCATGTGTCTGCACACTTATCTATGAAAAGTCTCATGGTCTCATTTCTGTCCAAAATTTGCATAAGTTTCGTATAAAAATTATACTCGGTTTATTAATAACACCGTTATTTATTTATTTATTCATTCATTCATTCATTCATTCATTCATTTACTTATCTATTTACTTACTTACTTATTTACTTACTTTTTTATTTACTTACTTATTTAGTTGCTTATTTACTTATTTATTTACTTATTTATTTATTTACTTACTTATTTACTTATTTATTTATTTACCTACTTATTTACTTATTCATTTATTTACTTATTTATTTATTTACCTACTTATTTACTTATTTATTTATTTATTTACTTATTTATTTATTTGCGTATTTATTTATTTATTTATTTATTTACGTATTCATTTGGTTATTTATTTATTTACTTATTTACTTACTTATTTATTTATTTACTTATTTACTTACTTATTTATTTATTTACTTATTTATTTATTTATTTATTTATTTATTTATTTATTTATTTATTTATTTATTTATTTATTTATTTATTTATTTATTTATTTCATTGACGAAATTAAGGCCACAAGGCCTTCTCTTCTATCCTTCCAGATAGCACATAAAAGTAAAAAAATAAAAACATGACAAAATAATACAAATTAAATTAAAATTCCTATAGGGAATCAAGAGGGTCTGTTTAATGCAGACGGGAGGGAAAAAGACTTTTGGGGATGTCGAGAAGCAGCTTTATTTATTTATTTTATTGGGTTATTTTACGACGCTGTACCAACATTTCAGGTTATTATGAATCATATGAAGGTGATGATGCTAGTGAAATGAGTCCGGGATCCGACACCGAAAGTTACCCAGCATTTGCTCGCATTGGGTTGAGGAAAAACCCCAGAAAAACCTCAACCAGGTAACTTGCCCCGACCGGGATTCGAACCCGGGCCACCTGATTTCGCGGCCAGACGCGCTGATCGTTACTCCACAGGTGTGGAGACGTAGATGGGAGGATAATATTAAAATGGATTTAAGGGAGGTGACATACGATGCTAGGGGTTCGATTAATCTTGCTCAGGATAAGGACAGATGGCGGAATTATGTGAGGGCGGCAACGAACCTCCGGGTTGCGCTGTACTCGTTTCGAAATAAGGACTTGGAAACACCCGTTGTGGCGCTCCTTACCTCTTCCACTCGAGACTCGCACATCCGGTGTAAGAAGCCTCCATCAATAGATGTCTAATAAAACTTTAAATGCGGCGCATTACGGTACATTAAGTTGAGCCAGCCTCCCTCAAGCTGGTTCGTATAGACAGGGCATCCATACAGCATTTCGTAAAGTGACCAAATAGGAATAAATGTTTGTTAACAGGACAAAGTCTTGTCGACAGATGTCGTTTAATTCGTCTTCAACTACGATGACTCATTTCCTGTTTCTGTCACTGACATTCATGTATGTTCACGCCTCCCGCCAATGAAGTACAACCTTCTTCTCTAGCAAGTATCTTGATGTCTTTCTAACTACATGTAAAATATTAACCACTAAACATTATGCATACCCAAAGTGACTTCATATAATATGTATACAATACTCCTAACGTTACTACTAACGTACAGCAATACATTTTACTCATTAAATAAACGGTGCGATGTTACTTGCATAAATTTATCTAATACGGGATCTTAAAGAGATTATGTTAATACAGTAGAACCTGGGTTATGCGTACCCCGTTATACACAGCTCTGGTTTGTATGTAATTATTACATTTTGGATTTTATGATAATTGCATTGATGAATAAAAGAATGCGAAACTTACTGACTTTCTCGTTTCAAGCGCTAGAGCCGCTAATGTGAAATTGAACTTACTGCCACCTGTATTACTAAGGATAACTAATTACTCAATACATCTATCAGCACACCACGTGGCGAAAAGAATAACTAATTAGGGGAGAGGGAGGCAGGTTGGCACAAATTTTACGTTTCATTTTTTTTTTTTCCTGTAATTTGGATAACATTTTATCAAGTCCACAAAGATGGTCGTTCTACGTGGTTCTTTGGCTATGTGGAGAGATATTTGAATTTAGATTTCACCACGATATATTTGAAATTTTGTATTATTTTGAAACCTGCAATTGAGTCAACTTACCCCGCCCTGAAGGCAGATTGACACATGGTATGGGGCAAATTGGCTACATGTTAAATAAGAGCAAACAACATATAAGACCAGATTTTTTTAAATTTAGAATTTATTTCTTTATACAGGCAAATGATTTAATATGATGGACGCACATAAATATATACCCATGGAGTTAAACACTCAAATAAAATAAGAACTGAATCCTAGAAAAATAAGGTAGAAAAATTAATTTTGAACTTGTAAATGACTATATAACATATTGTCTTATTAAAAATATCTTTGAAGGAGTTTATGCATACAAAGTTTCTGTTTCCATCTGTAAAATTTTTATGTGCCATAATTTACACTCCAGGCACTGGTGCACATTCCGAGTAAGATTTAACACAACACAATCAATATGTGTCTCTGTCTTGTTCGTTACTTTCTATTCTTGAATTATTCTTTGTCTTTCGACTGGTCTTAGATTCCTTTCTCACTACTAAAGTCTCCTCTTGTATTTTTATTGAACAAATCCATTATCCTTTTTCAGTATCCTCTCCTCTAATACTTTCTTAATTGGAGAGTCAGTAAATATCGCAATAGACAATTTTTCCCTTATGTGCTCATCTGTAGCTTACCTACAATACCGAGTCTGGAATTGGATATTAAAATCTTTGGCCCCTTGACCACACTCCTGTTTCCTAACTTTATTGCACTAACAGCTCGTAGCATCATATTATCAGTAGAAGTAGTTGCTCTGTCAGTTTTTTTAAAGTCATCATTTTTTCATTCACTGCAATGAACATATTTTTTTATATGTACAATCAATTAAATAGAACTTATATAATAGCAAATTGTATGAATAACTAAATTATCTATTGTATAATTTATATAATCATTTAAAGTAACACAACGGGGTAGGTTAAACACCGTGCCAATCTGCCCCCTAACAACTGTGTCAACTTGCCTCTGGTGTAGATATTTGATTTGGATTAAAATTACGAATTAGAGTAATGAATGATCGAAATAAAATTAACACGAAACAGAGTCAATTAAATGTACTTTCCAACGATATAGGCTACTTAAAGTTCACTTAATATTACATATGTACCCTGTAAGAATATCACGAAGCGGTGAAAATTTACTTATCTTACTACAAAAACAATTTTATGGCTTCCTTCTTTTACCGCTTGCCACAAAAGTCTGACCCTTACGTGGAACATGCTTTATAAAGCAGGGATCATATTGTCTGTGTGGTGCTGCAATCCAACGCATAACTACCGAAATAAAACTGGTGTGCCAACGTGCCTCTGTACCCAACCTGCCTCCACCTTCCCTACTCCATACATCCAGCATTACAACAGGTGGTGAAAAAGTTTAACTAGGTACATAAAGTATTCCTCCCCATTCTGAAACCATCTAATTAAAAATAAAACATTAAGGGCCGTATTCATAGACATTTTTAGCGCGGGTTTTCGGTGGATTATCAGCGTTTTTCGTATTCATAAGCCAGTGTTAGCGATAGGGTATGATTTGAATTCTGTACTAGTAACCAGTGGATAGCCGGGGCTAGCTTAGTACGCTCGTAGCGCGTGCTGCGAAATATCTATGAATACCACCCTAAAATTTTTATTCCTCACATAATCTTCCATACACATTCTTATTGGAACTAACAGGAAAATGAAAGAAAAGGTCTATTTTTACACTACCTTCTAATACGACCAATTAAAATACGTCTGAAAAGAGACAGAAAAGAAAACTAATACTTAGATAATTGAAATTGTATTCTTTGGGCGTTTAGTTTCGGGGCCAAGGCAATTGTCGTAGGTGGTGAACATTAGAACTAAGTGATGAGTAGGTATCCCATAGTTCTCTACTTATCCGTTAGAGGCCGTTGATTGAGAAGACAAGATGGAGGCCAGAAACATGTGAAGAAGTTGTGATAAATGTTGTGCCCATGGATATAAGCAATACGTTAGTGGATAGGCAGTGTATGTTAAATAGTGATGTTTTCGGGCATAAAAATTATGTACCAGATGACTGGAACAATATCTACTTTGTCCACCATGGCCTAGCCTATAATCAAAACCTGGACACCTGGATTGAAAACCGGAGCGCTAGCACGTTTGTAGCTATATTGACAAGAGCAGTACCTAACCGCTATGCTACCGAGGAAGATAAGCCTATTCGTGCCTCATATCTCTGTTAGTTATAATGGGAATAATCATAAAGATGACGTCACATTTCTTGCTCAGGGAATGGGAGTGGGGTGAGGTGGGACGTAAATGGCAAATTGAGTGTGCATATTACGGGACAATTTTTGTATTGATGGAGATGTAGATGAAAAGGGGTAGATGGTGGACGGTGATGGGAGACAGACTCGGGACAAAAGAACAGAACAGTAATAGAATTAGAGGAAACGAACATATTTAGGGAAAAAAAATTGTACCTAGTAGGCGGGGAGAAAGAGAAAGAGATGCGATGAAGGGAAATACCTCTTTACCTGTGAAATGTTCAGTATCCACGTACTTTGTGGCTGCTATAGGAATATTAACATCGCCTAGGGTGTATCGAGTGAGTACAGTGACATATGTTAGTTAGTTACTACGTTCTTTTATGCGTACACATAAATTTCTCTTTCCATCTCTCTTTTTTTCGTTATGTACGGACCAAAATTGCTAAGCTTGCAGCCAGTTCCGGCGACTAAAACTCTTCACTTGGACTCTACGGCAAGCGTCGGCAGTCAAAACTAGATTGCGAATAGCCTCTGGGTCTCCCCCGCTAAAATTAGATTTAAAAACAGCATTTGATTTTTTTCATATCCCTCTTCTTTCTAAACTGTGAAACCGTAGACACGTCTGCCTTATTTTTTAGTTGACTGATTCACTTTGTGGTGATTTTTTCAAACGAAAACACGAAATTAACATATAAGTTCATTACTCTTTTTTTATATTTTATTTTTTTAAGGTTCTTGTAGTATATTTTTATTATAGGGAAGGGGTAACAAATTAGTCATTTAGAGCATAGCTGTCATACGAGATATCACAAAAAGAGAACGAAAATGGCCTTGTCCGACAGATTGTTGTCTGACTACATTTTCTATATTTTCATAATTATAATTCTCAGCACAAAATAGGTGTATTGCTTTCCCATTATTATTATTATTATTATTATTATTATTATTATTATTATTATTATTATTATTATTAACAGGCTGCAATAAAAAGAGATACTACTTCTATTAATAATAATACTAATAATCACAATAATAATAGCTATAATATCACTGTTTCATATCATATCTGCAGTGCTCGGGAAAAGTGACATAAGTCAGTTTCCACAAACTTTTTTGATAATTTATTGACAACTTACACCGGTTTATGTCGATTTGATTTTTTTCTGTATGAATTATTGTATTGGGAGAAATACTTACGTATTTTTTTGCCAAGCGAGCAGATGTTCCGTAAGTTGTCAATAAATTATCAAAAAAGATTTGTGGAAACTGGCTTGTGTCACTTTTCCCAAGCACTGCAGATATAAGCTTTTATGTAATTTTTCTTTTTTTATGTCTTGTCTGTGTATTTTATATAATGTGTCTATATCTTATGTGTTGAATATGCCTTTATATGTCATGTGTCTATTTCATGTCATTTTTATGTCATATACCTCCTTAAAAGTAATATGTATGTTTCTACGAAAAGCTTACTTTTTTATGTAACAAGTCTGTGTGTGATATATCCTGGGAAAGTATTGTATGTAATATGTCTGCGTTTCATATATTTTGTATCTATTTCTATGTATTATATCTATTTTATCTCATATCTACGTATTTGCGTATAATATAATATGATTTTATTATGTCATACACATTTAATGTAATATGTGTACTTTATGTCATAATTATGTATATATTTTATGTAAGTATTTGTAAAGGACTATAATATCTATGATTTAATATAAGGTAAAATAGGGTTCTATAAACTTGGAAATTCAATAATAATAATAATAATTTATTTATTTATTATTAATATTTATTTATTATTAATATTTGTGTGCTGAACAACAGCCATAGGGCCAATTATAGTTCAGCACAATACACAAACAGAAGATACAAAGGTGCAAAACAAAAATAAATAATATCTTAAATAACAAAAACATACTAAATAAAATTGAGTACAAACAGTAAAAACTAATAATCAAAACGAAACTAAACCTTAAAAGGATCTAAATTGTGCCCACGCAAATTGGCATATTTTATGCATCTACAGACTGGAGAAAGTGATTTTGAATTTCGGTTATAAAAATTTTTTTGAAATCTTAAACCTTTTGTAGGAATACGAAGGCTGATATTGTTTATGATAGACTCACAATCAATATCACCCTTGATAACTTTGCAAAAAAATTGATAATCAAGATTTAGACGTCTAGCATAAAGGCTACAACAGTTAAAATATTTACAGGTAATATCATAGTTAAAGTCAGTGGAATTGGGTATATATCGAAAAGCACATAAGGAAATAAATTTTCTTTGAATATTTTCCAATTTAACCGAATCGGTTGAAGTAATGGAATTCCAGGCTACAGATGCATATTCAAGTTTAGAGCGAACCAAAGTAAAGTATAGAATTAATAGTGACTCAGGAGTAGAAAAAGAATAATAATAATAATAATAATAATAATAATAATAATAATAATAATATTATTATTATTATTATTATTATTATTATTATTATTATTATTATTATTATTATTATTATTTGTTAGGGTGTGCTTAATACGAAGCAAAACAATAATTAAATTCCATCAAGAAGTACAATTTAATTAAAACAAAATCTTAATTAGGCCTACCGGTATATTATTATGTATGTATGTTACAAATTTTGCGTACGAAGTGATCGCTGGACAGTAAATGTTCTTCATCAAATAGTTTACCCATAGTTTCTTCTGCTTCTCACACTTTCACTTCACAGTCTCCCCTCTCTCACTGAATAACATTTGCAGTGGGAAATATATATTTGATAAAGAAGTATAAATTGTGAACTACTTTTAATGCAGAAGTTATGAAATTCTGCTAGCGGGTTTTTTCTTTCCCCAAGTCTCGTATAGAATTTTATGACCGCTACAAGGACCAGATTTTTCTTTCATTTAATCATTGACTGTACAAAATATATGGCTGTCACATTTGCATATAGAAACATTGTTCTTCTGACTTTGTTTAAAAAATCGAATCTTAGATGTCAAGAAATGATTTAGGTGGGTTCTTAAAAAGAAGAGAAAAGATTCAAGTATCACCCAAATCCCTAGTACAGGAGAATATAAAAGAGTTTGGAATTTTATTGCAACTGATCAATATCTCAAAAACCACGTGCGGGTTTACAGAAAGAGGAATAGATTATGGAAAAAGATATACAAATCCATATTCTTACTTACTGTCAGCAACTTATGTTTATATTTATTATTATTATTATTATTATTATTATTATTATTATTATTATTGATGAAGATTACTACTACTACTACTACTACTACTACCACTGAACTCTCAAACTAAGAATATATTTCAAGGACGTACAGCAGGGTTGTCGTTTTCACAGATATTATTACTTACTTACATGGATGACATAAATGAAAAGACAACACTTGATTTATATACAGTAATTATGTGTCATTAAAAGTACGATAGCAATGGCAAAGAAAGCTGTTAATAGAAAAAAGAGCCATCTTCTGCGGATCTTTCAAGAAAACTAAGGAAGAGATTAGTGAAGTGCTTTGTGTGGAGTGTGACATATGGGACAGAAACATGGACATTACGACGAAATGAAGAGAAACGACTGGAAGAATTTGAAATGTATGTATGGAGAGGAATGGAGCGTGAGAAATAGACAAACAGAATAAGAAATGAAGCTGTGTTAGAAAGAGTGGTTGAAGAAAGAATAATGCTGAAACTGATAAGGAAAAGTAAATAAATTGACTATGTCTGTAGGCTATATATTCATGAAATAAAGAAAAATAATAATTAATAATACGAAACATAAATTTCATTCACTTTACCTCACACTCAATCGTATTCACAATCCTAATAAATAAGCGATTCCTTAAAAATCTAAGTATCAGAATAATACAACAGAGAGAAATTATAGAGATCCTGTATGTATTTAAAATAAAATAAATTCTGTTTAAGTTAATTTTAATGTCCTGATAAACTGAGTTCATTTCCTCTATATTAATGTGTTGCTTTGAGACTAAAATCATCAAACCAAAGCCCTGAAAAAATCAATAAATACGTCATACATGCAAAAGTGCTCCGTATCTGCCATCTGTTGCATTAGTGGGGAACACACTGAAACGACACTCATGGCCCATGCCTGCCATCTGTAGAAATAGCCGAGAACATGGTCAAAATACACTCATGGTCACTATTTCATTATCAGCAAAGTAATAAAGTAAGATATTTGCAAAGAAGATAGAGGAGTGCAGACGGCTGTCACACACTGGTTCTGATCTCAGGCGGCAGACTTCTACGGCACAGGGATACGAAAGTTGATCATACAGTATGATAAATGTTTCAATTCCGGTGGGGAATATGTTGAAAAATATCTCAACAATTGCTATATCTGTTGCAAAAAATATTTCCAAGAAACTGTGTTTTCTTTCTGTAAACATCGCCAGGGAAGCTTAGTTGCCAAAATTTGGAAGAAAAAAACTTTATTTCCCCCCCCCCCGAGAATGTTTGCTTGTGAGTCATATTTTGTGGACGTCCATCTTCCTTTCTTGCAATTAACTATGCTATTTCTTTACTTCCTGGATTCACTGAAGAATTCTTTGGATCGTGACAGACTACTGTAAAGCGTAGGACGAATATAGGATTAAAGACCTTCAGGAAGACATAAATATGCATGTTTGTGTGTTCTTAAGACATCATATTGATGATTCCTGCAGATTAGACGCGGAACTGTTTTATGGTCTCTCTCTCTCTCTCTCTCTCTCTCTCTCTCTCTCTCTCTCTCTCTCTCTCTCTCTCTCTCTCTCTCGGGAAACAAGTGATATATTGCATTCTGTACTACAGCCATCAATTTCCTTACGCATGGACCAATTTCCAAGTTGTTGCATTCGTTTAGCCTGGATAGATAGTCTTGTACGAGGTGACGTCATTCAAATACTTGTACGTCAGAGCTTTTGAGAAATGGATCCTTGTTTACATATAGGCATGCGAAGTTGTTGTGGGGGAACATTTTATAACAAGAATAAAAATCTCTTAACACGTATCCGAGCTGTTGTTTTATAAAACCCTCATCTTTATTCATTTGTTTCACATGTTATTAGCTGAAATTAGCACACAATCCGGTCGTAAGTATTGCGGGGACATTAGTATATCTGAGTTTCGTGTTCAACACACATTGAGTTATGTACTACGTGTTTATGCAGCCATTATCCAAGTTTCAATATTCAGTTCTCATATCACGGCCCAAAGTTTTAAATCTCTTGGGGGATTTTATAGCGATATCATTGGCAAACTCTGTACACACCAGAGTTACCAGCTTGTTTATGCGTATTCAATATGGCCATCACGCGAACTTTGAATAAGAATGTACCAAACAAGGCTTTTTAATATAAATTATTTTATTTGAGAGAATATTTTTATTTACATTCTACTTGATCAAATTTATTTTTATTTTTCTTTGTTTCTTTTTTCGTTTCTTAACTTTCTTTTATTTCTTTCCTTACATTTTCCTTCGTTTATACTATTGATTTTGTTTTTATTAATAGCTTATTCCCATTCCTTCTGTTTTTTTCGGTGTAGTTGGTTTTTTCTCTTCTCTCTTTGCTTTAACATATTTTTGTTCATTTAATTTTCTTCCTCTTTTTAATTTCTTTGCTTCTTTTCCATTTTATTCCCTTTTCGCTTCTCATTTTTTCCCTTCTTTTTTCCCCCTCCTTTTTCGCCTTTCTTCTCTCTGTCCCATTTTTTTTTGCTTATTTCTTCTTAATTTCCTTCGATTATTCTGTAGGCCTACTTGCTATTATTATTTTTATTTTTCTGCTTCTTTCATCCTTCTTTTTCTTTCGTTTTCTAGCATTCATTTTTCTTCTTTCTTATACTCGCATTATTATCTATTTGCTTTCTTTCACTCCTATCGTTTTACTAATTGATTTTAAGTTCTTTTCTTCCTTCATTTCTTCATCTTCTTTATTTTGTCTAATTTCTTCTTCCTTTATTCTTCTTTCATTTTCCTTTTTCTTTTATTACCATTTTATTTATTTATTCCATTTCTCTTCCTTCCGTGTCCTTTCTCACGTCCTTTCTTTGCGTTATTTCTCTCCTTGTGTAATTCTTTATTGTTCTTTCTTTTCTTCCTTCTCCTTTTCCTATATTGATATTTT
The DNA here is from genome assembly GCF_040183065.1 of Periplaneta americana. Taxonomy (NCBI): domain Eukaryota; kingdom Metazoa; phylum Arthropoda; class Insecta; order Blattodea; family Blattidae; genus Periplaneta; species Periplaneta americana. Next base: position 23,260,026 of record NC_091122.1, on the reverse strand, counting down.
CTTCCTTTTCACTTCCTCTATCTCCTTTTGTTTATGTCCTTTCTTACCACCTTATTTTTTCCTTTTTTTCTAGTTCCTTCTTTACACGTCTTTAATTTTTTTCCTTTAATTCCATATTTTATCAAAGTTTTAAATTTAGCTTTCGTTTGTTTTCATACATTTTCTGCTTCTGTTTTATTTATTTATTTAATATTTATTTTTTATTTATTTACTAATATTTATTGTGCTGTACAACAGCCTAGGGCCTATAACATTTCAGCACAAGATAAAAGTTAGCACTAGATTTACAGTGTACAAAGAATTACAAAATTAGAGACAAGTATAAAGAAACAATAATGAAGTTGAAATGAATATGATTTTGATAAGTATACTTAATATAACAAACTATACATTATACGGATCTGAATTAATACAATGTAATTGAATTCTGACTACAACTAATTTACACTAATAATAATAATAATAATAATAATAATAATAATAACAATAATAACAACAATAATAATAAAAATTGAAATAAGTAAGTAAATTAAATTAAATGTTAATGTTAATCACTGGGTGCATACAAATAAAAATAAAAGTAAAAATAATGATAAAATGAAAATTAACATAAACAATATAGAACGAAGAATTTTCCTCTAATCTATGATATATTATACTATGAGGATAATAGTGATGATACAATGATAATTAAGTATAATGTCTGAAAGAATACAGAAATGATAAATCATTGCCAAGTGCAAACTCAGTCTATACATTGAAGGGATCGAATTCGCAGCCTTACAAAAGAACAGATAATCTAGCTCATGGCGTCTAGCATATAGGGTTCGACAATTAAAATATTCACATTTTCTCTCATAACTATACCCGGAATTAATGGGCAGAAATCTGAGTGAACATAAAGATATAAATTTTCTTTGTATAGTTTCTAATTTAGCTGAATCTGTAGTTGTAATCGAGTTCCAAGCTACAGATGCATATTCCAGTTTCGATCACACCAATGTATAGTAGAGCGTTAAAAGAGAATCGGGCGTGGAAAAATAATATAATAATAATAATAATAATAATAATAATAATAATAATAATAATTTATTACTAGAACAAAGATATAAGGTCTATATCGTTTTTTATATAAAAATCACTCTAGTACCCCATAAAAAGTACATTCTCGTTCTCAGGGGCATTCCACAAAATTTTAAGGCAGAATAAAAAGTATAAAAAATAAACAGAAAAACACAGATATCACAATAATTGGAACTTTAAATTTTATCTCTAAGCAATAATTTTTTATTGAGGTTTTCAAATAAGGGGCATTAACACATAGTATGTTTAGGAATTTATCTATTATCATGTTACAAAGCCTTGGACCGAAGTTGCTACTGTGATTATAAGCTACAACAGTTGTGGTACATTTTGATTGTGTCAAGCATAAGGTTGTCTGATCTTCTAGTTTTATATTTCCGTGAATATAAATTAAATATATTTCTATTTTTATGTACGAAATTCAATAAGACATAAGACTATCTTCATAGTTTCAATTTTTTTCTTGTGATGTCGCTTTCAGTCCTACAAGAGATTTGGTATTGTCTATATTTACTCATTTTTTACAAGTACGGCCGAGTTTGTATCTGAAACATAAAGCATATCACACCTGCTAACTACAAATACACGTACCCCAAGCGGGGTTCGATTCAACAACCATCGTTTCTACGCAACAGAACAATGCTGCCTGGACATAGACTCACTTGTAAGTAACGTAAAAGTATAATTATTTAATTACTCATATCATATCATCAAATGTATTTTTCCTTCATTCAGTGTTGAGGTCGAAATCTGCTATTTGCCGGAGGCTTTGGATAGGTGGAATGATATATCCAGAAACTCTAATCCGCCAGCTCATCCAGACGTCCAGAATAGTTGGGATGATATAATTATTAGGCACATCCTAGAATCTCTTGTAACATCTTGTACATCAGAAACAGACCAAGCTCGACTTTTGGCTCTGCAAGAAAAGGAAGCGGGTTCCTGGCTACAAGCTGTACCTTCTCGAAATATTGGAACGCTGATGGATAACAAATCTTTTAAGACTGCAGTCGCTCTGTCTTGGATGCAAAATCTGCCAACCACATAAATGTGTAGCCTATGTGGGGAAGTTGTCGACACTTTCGGTCATCACGCTCTGAGTTGTGTCAAGAGTAAGGAACTTTTTTTAAACATTCAACAATTAACGACATAATCAAGAGAGCATTAACATCTTCTGGTATCACTGCTATTTTAGAACCCATTCAACAAATCAACAGAGCATTAACATCTTTTGATATTCCTGCTTTTTTAGAACCCATTCAACAAATCAACAGAGCATTAACATCTTCTGGTATCCCTGCTATTTTAGAACCCATTCAACAAATCAACAGAACATTAACATCTTCTGGTATCCCTGCTATTTTAGAACCCATTCAACAAACCACCAGAGCATTAACATCTTCTGGTATTCCTGCTATTTTAGAACCCATTCAACAAATCAACAGAACACTAACATCTTCTGGTATCCCTGCTATTTTAGAACCCATTCAACAAATCAACAGAGCATTAACATCTTCTGGTATCCCTGCTATTTTAGAACCCATTCAACAAATCAACAGAACATTAACATCTTCTGGTATCCCTGCTATTTTAGAACCCATTCAACAAACCAACAGAGCATTAACATCATCTGGTATTCCTGCTATTTTAGAACCCATTCAATAAATCAACAGAGCATTAACATCTTCTGGTATCCCTTCTATTTTAGAACCCATTCAACAATTAACAACATAATTAACAGAGCATTAACATCTTCTGGTATTTCTGCTATTTTAGAAGCCATTGGGATTAGTCGCACGGATGGAAAGCGCCCTGATAGATTAACCTTGGTCCCGTGGAGCACAGAAAAATCGCTAATGTGGGATACGACATGCGTGGATTCCTTAGCTCCATCTCACTTGCCATCAACTTCTAAAATCGCAAGCTCTACAGCAGAATCTGCCGTACGCAGTAAAAGTCGTAAATGCATACATCTAGTAAACAATTACATCTTCATCGTCTTTGCTGTCGAAACAATAGGCTCCTGGTGTAAAGAAGCAAAAGATCTAGTTTCCGAAATTGGCGGAAGTTTGGTGACTGTTACTGGAGACCCTCACTGCACCAATTATCTACGGCAACGAATAGCAATAGCCTTCCAACGTGGAAACGCAGCCAGCATTTTGGGAACCTTTCCAGACGCCAATTCTCTGGATGAGATTTTTCTTATTTGAATATCTGAAAGCAAGACAAGGGTGAAGTACGAATCCTTGTAGAATGAAGATAAAACTTCACTCACGGCAAGAATCGAACCACGGACCGCTTCGTTGGAAAACACACGCACTATGTACAGAGAAATTACTCTTTATAAGTAAATATTTCAGATTTCACTCCCTGCATATCGAAACTTATTCATACTAACATCCCTATACTTCAATGGCGGAGGGGGGAGTCAAAATCTGGAACTAATTTAACTTTCAGTGTATGAGAAAAGAAATGGCCAAAAACATTACAATTTAAAGGAGATTGTCGACAAATTGTGGGCCGGGTGTGCGTGAGTAATATCCCTTTAGCAGGAGCTATTTAATGATAGGAAACGACGTTCCTCGATCGATCAGGGAAACAAAATAACAACGAAAAAAAAAAGAAAGAAAGAGACGGAGATGGAAGGTGGGGGCGAAGCTGAAGAAATAGATGGATGGGAAGTGAAGTCATGGTATCTGTAGTATTAGGGTGTACATAGCACGGTAGCTGCATATTTCTGTTATTACTATTGAGCCTGGTAAGCATGCAACCCATCATTTGGCCGCCAGAACTCCCGGCCGATGATAAAACCTATAATATTATACATTCTCCAACCCTCCTCCGTTCCCCACTGCCCCTCTAAAACATATTATTTTGCATTACCTGCCTCCAGTTTGACCACAGTGATACTACTATATTATTAAATCACTACATTTTCTTGTGACTACGATTGATGATGATGATGATGATGACGATGGAGTCTTATCATGGATAGTTTGTGTGTACTCCCGTCAAAAGTAACGGGCTTCGATTTCCGACTGTTTTCGAATATTTGTTGGGTACTTACCTACCTCACCAAGGAACTGGGTTGCGTGTCTTTGTCCTATATTGCTTCAAACGTTGACCTAACGCAATGCTGACAACATGTCCACTGAGCCTCGCTCATAGTAGTAGTAGTAGTATCTATTGCTCAGGCACTTGGAAGTTCTGCAATCGTCTTCTAGCTTCCCAGTATAATTTAGAGTCCGAATCCAAAACATTTGATGCCAAAACTGGACATTTTCATAAATGTTCTAGATTCATTAAAGAGTCTTCTAGGTTAAGGCTCATTCACAATGAAATTTAAACATAACGTAAGCGTTAACTTAAGAATATAAACGTTACGGTAAAATTAACAAGTCATATCATCATTCACGATAGGAACATAAACATAACCGCAAACATACTTGGTAACCATAGAAATATAACAACGACGCCATTTCCTCATATTCTGTGGTATACTTCAGCGCTCCACGATTGTGTTCTGTTTGCAAATCACGTAAGTAGCCTATAAGCATGAAAGTTTGGAGTTCGCAAACTTTCATGTTAACGTCTTACGGTAATGTTTATGTCAATGCTTATGTGAATCATTGTGAATGATCCCATTTGGTAGCCTGGGCGCAAACTTCTGTATTTATGTTTAATTTTCATTGTGAATGGGCCTTTACACAGGATGCATTTTGGTGGACCAAAAATTCCAATTTTAAACAGGTATGCAGCTAAACAACGGCCAGTTAGCATTCGAAATTTTGCTACTGCATCATGTCGAAGAGAATCAAGTATGAGTTCTTTTTCAGTAAGCAATACTGACCAAGATTTATTATTTTTATTATTATTATTATTATTATTATTATTATTATTATTATTATTATTATTATTATTGTCTTGATATTTCTTTAGAATTATGATTTGAAATTATGTTTGTATGAACAAATTGGCACTCTAATAAGATATCTTTTTCAAGGTTACTTGTAATATTTTAGTTCCTTTCTTTGCCAAACAATCTGCAATCTCATTGCCCATAATACCACAATGGACAGGGATCCATTGGAGATACAGGTTTTTATTTTGTTTTGCCAGTATATGTATGGATGACTGAATTTCTACGATTTTGGAATTTGTAAAAATATTGAAGTTATGGCTTGGATTGCAGAAATTGCCCGCTAAATGATGCTGAAAGTGATCAGGAAGAGGAAGAGAAATTGTTTGGGTCACTGGCTGAGAAGAAACTGCCTACCGAAGGATGCACTGGAAGGAATGGTGAACGGGAGAAGAGTTCGTGGCAGAAGAAGATATCAGATGATAAACGACATTAAGATATATGGATCATATGAGGAGACAAAGAGAAAGGCAGAAAATGGGAAAGATAGGAGAAAACTGGGTTTGCAGTGAAAGACCTGACCTTGGGCAGAACACGAAATGAAATGAATGATAAAAACATCCTAGTAATTTACCGATTCCCTGTACAGAAAAACCCAATAGTAATTTTTGTTTCAATGTACATAAATAATTATATAAATTAAAAATAATGTAAGCTGTGGCACAAGGAACTTTTTATATAAAGCGATACAATATATTATTAAAATAATAATAAAATGCAAACCACTTATGTAGAGGGATGAAATTTTGTACACGTGTTATTATTAATCAGATACACCAGTTAATGCTACATTCTGTGATCTCACTAAAGCGTTCGATTGTGTTGATCATAATTTAATTTTATCAAAATTAGAATTTTATGGTATTCGCGGGAACACACTAAATATTTTTAGAACCTATCTTCATGGCAGAAGTCAATTAGTTGCTATAGGTGCAAATTGGTCAAGTCTCACCACTACATATTATGGGGTTCCACAAGGCTCAATAATTGGTCCTCTATTATTCTTAATAGCAATAAATGACCTTCCAGAATTCATTAAAGCTATAACAATTATATATGCAGCTGACACTACTTTCATATGTTCTTCCTCTGCTCTAAATCAATTACATGCTCTTAACAACGACACTCTATCACAGATGGCTTTATGGTTTGAATCTAATGGTTTCTTGCTTAATCAAGAAAAAACTATCAACATAACTTTCAGCCTAAATTATCTAATAAACAAGGACAACAGACTCAACTACACAAAATTACTAGGACTTTTTATTGACTCCAGTTTAACATGGGGTAACCACATCAAATACATATGCACAAATCTATCAAGAGTTTTATATTTGTTAAAGAAATTAACGACTTGCGCTTCTCAAAATTATTTAAGATGTGCCTACTTTTCTTTCTTTCAGTCGATAATACGATATGCCCTAATTTTCTGGGGAAATGGAACCAAAATTGGAAGCGTCTTGATTTTACAAAAGAAGGCCATTAGAATTCTATGTAAATCAAACTATCTGGAACATTGTCGGCCACTTTTCAGACAATCACGGATTTTAACAATCATAAATTTGTATATATATATATATATGATTTTACTTTACTTTACACTCGACAAAATATCGACAATTACTCATTAGTGGCCAATATACATGATCATGAAATTAGAAACAGTGAACAAATTAATATTCCATATTGTAGATTACACAAGAGCAACACAAACTTTTTAATTATGGGGATGAAATTATATAATAAGCTCCCCAGTCAATATTACAAATTACCAATCAATAGCTTCAAAACTAGATTTTACAATTGGTTATTAAATAATCCTTTTTATTCTGTTGCTGAGTTTTACAGCACAAATTTGTATGAAATTGTATTTTAATAAATAAGTTTAATTGCAATTTAGTTAGTTTTCTTTAATTTAAAAGTTTCAAATTATTTCATGTTTTCATTGTATTATTTAAATTTTACTCTTTCTTTTATTAGTGTTTTTTAATGTATTTATATGTTTTTCAATGTATTCTGACGAAGCCTAAAACTGTATATCTAATGGCCAAATAAATTGAAATGAACTGAATGTTTTGTGAATTTAGCTTTAAGATCATGGAAGTTAGTAATTTCAATATAGTGTCCCCTTAAATAGAAATAAGTAAATAAAAGTTTATGAAATACAAGCGAAAACGTCATGAAATACTTGAGACGAGAGAATGTAGAAAATATGGATAAAATACGAGAGAAATGGCAACCCTAAAACATAGTCTCAATACGGATCGACTTAACGTTTCCCCTCGGTAGACACATACATAATCTCGACACCAATTTTCAGCGTCGTATTTGTCTAACAAAAAGTTCACCTTTGTTTTGTCAAGTCTTTATTGCCACAACAGAACTTTACCCGACCCTACGTCACCGCGTGTTCCATAATTTCTTACGCCGGTAATCTCTAACGAATCGATAGTTCAATTCTGCTGTAAATTATTTCAAATTGCTTTGCAATTTGTGTCGATGAATCCATTTGTGTTGAATTATACACGGCGAAATGCTGGGCTCTACACCTTAATTTGAACAAGTTTGTTTCTGTAGAGAGAGGCTATTTCCTCCTTAAAAAATAGTAATGATGCAATGGAAGAATAATCAATAAACAATTTTCTACAAGGATATTCGCTTCCAGTAGAAGTATATTTTCAAACACGCCATGAAATTGGCATAAAAATGCGAGTAAAATAACTCGATTTGCAAAATGTTCCTTATATAAAGCAAACAATTCTGTTTCCACTCCGATTTGTAGGATGTCTAATGGCAAATTAAGTAGACCATCGGAGTTCTGTACCGAACGTCCATTATCTGTCATTGTGGCGTCACATTGTTGACGTAGTATTTTTACCCTAACGCCGATATCTTAGGACTAGCAGCAATTGCACAACGTAATTTCGTTCTTGCCGTAGTTATCCTTCTCAGAAATTATTTTCAAACTATATTTGCATACATACCTACATATACATACATACATACATACGTACATAAGTGTTCACCCCATGGGTAGGTCTTTCACTGCAAACCCAGCATTCTCCAATCTTTCCTATTTTCTGCTTTCCTCTTCCTATCTTCATATGATCCATGTCGTTTATCATCTGATATCTTTTTCTGTCCCGAACTCTTCTCCCGTTCACCATTCCTTCCAGTGCATCCTTCAGTAGGCAGTTTCTTCTCAGCCAGTGACTTAACCAATTTCTTTTCACACAAATACAAAATGAAAGGAATGGACACAATACGTTTGTTCGAACCCAAGTGTTACGAATACTGGTTCAACCAAAGTACTAATATCGAACTTAGAATTTATAACAAATGAATAAAGAAATATCCACATCTATTCACCTCCAACTGTTTGAAATTTAAGAATGTATGTAAGTAATTTGTTATGAGTACTTATGAGTAATTATTAATTATTAGATGTTATTTTATGCATGTAAATTTATTAGAGAGGAACAGAGATTAAATAATGTTTGAGAATAAGGTGCTTAGGAAAATATTTGGGGCTAAGAGGGATGAAGTTACATGAGAATGGAGAAAGTTACACAACGCAGAACTGCACGCATTGTATTATTCACCTGACATAATTGGGAACATGAAATCCAGACGTTTGAGATGGACAGGGCACGTAACACGTATGGGCTAATCCAGAAATGCATATAGAATGTTAATTGGAAGGCCGGAGAGAATGAGACCTTTAGGGAGGCCGAGACGTAGATGGGAGGATAATATTAAATGAATTTGAGGGAGGTGGGATATGATGGTAGGGACTGGATTAATCTTGCTCAGAATAGAGACCGATGGCGGGCTTATGTGAGGGAGGCAATGAACCTGCGGATTCCTTAAAAGCCGTAAGCAAGTAAGTAAGCACTTTGTTACTAGTGAAAGTTGCTATTTATTGTGATTCATCGATGTAATTTTATTCTGTATTGAATTCTCCCCTAAGCATGAGGTCGCTCTCTTTCGGGAAAGTGCTAGAACTTTTTTTTGTATTTACAATTTCTTTGTAATTTTTTTTTTGCAATAGACTTTATTATTATTATTATTATTATTATTATTATTATTATTATTATTATTATCACTGTTAAAAGTCCACTTTATATCACTAGAATTCGAACGTAGTACTTCAGCATGGAAAGTTGTCGATCCAGTTCGGTACGCCGCTCCGACGTCCGTTCCGATGCATAAACGGTCTCCAAGACAGTTTGTAAGGAACAGAAAGCGATTAATGTATTGGTTCCACGCAAACAAATCTTGTGATAGATGACGCATGTTCGAAAGGTTTTGTTTAACTTATAAAATCCCCCATATAGATGAGAACTTGTCTTGGCTGTTACTGACGAATCTATATCCATGCACGGAAAGTTCCAATTCTTACAAAAAGAGGAAGCGGGGGGGGGGGGGAGAAATCGAGGAGAGGAGGGTGGTTAGAAAGAAAAGCTTTCATGATCGAAGACTAGGTAGGTGGGGTGGGATGGGGGAGGTTTGGAAACGGAACGGATGTCGATTGACAGAACGAATTCCTATTTCAACAGTAGAGAAATATATTGCCGGTCATTACAATGTATCACAATACTATATTGCTGAATAGATATGAACCCTGCCGTGTCTCTGCCAGGCACCGAAGTAACGCCACGGCGTCATCAAAATATTCGATCTCCTCTGATATTAAAAATATATATAGCTTATACACTTACTATTCGGCTTCATGCTATTGCACCTCCTAATATGCACTTTATACGATTCGGTTTCCAATGTTACAGTATAGGGCAAATCATAATATCCCGATCAGAAAAAGTGAACCAAGGAACTAAACAGGAATGGATCTGATCTATAAATGTGCCGACCGGCCACTAAAAAAAAGTAAAATAAATAGTTTACTATGCAATAATGGTAATAATTAACCTATGTTTTATTATTATTATTATTATTATTATTATTATTATTATTATTTTTATTATTACTATTATTATTAGGCTACTATTTTTGTTATTATTATTATTATTATTATTATTATTATTATTATTATTATACTTGAGCACTTATTCTTTTGTAAGTCCTTAAAGGGTGATATTGATTGTGAATCCTTCATAAGCAATATCTACCTTCGGGCCCCTACGAATGGTTTAAGATTTCATAAAATTGTTTATGCTCGACCATGCCGAAATGTAGTAATTATACACCTGGTAGCAGACCTTTAATGGATGTCATTAAAGTACATCTACTCATTAAAGGTCAGGTCTTTCAGCCAATGACGACTCAGGTTACAACTGTTCAGCCAATGACAGGTCAGCCTTCTACCGTTATAAAACCGCAAGTATCGATTATTCTCGGATATGCAATCGAAAGAGAATTAGCGAAAAGTCACGGAGGCTGGAAATCCAATACTGTCTCAGAAGGTTATGTTCTGTTACTATAATAATTAGCGTTAATTGTAAATAATATTCAAATAAATTCAATTTGTCATCTCGTTTTTCAATGTCTAATTTAATTTCAATCTCTGTAGGTTCTTATGGCCTAGCAAGGTCACTGTGGACATCTGTTCCTCGGAAAAAATCAATACTTTCGCGTCTGCGCACATCTCACAACATACGGGACATTGCTCCAGGTCAGATACAATAAAATTAATAATATCAAGTTAGAAATATGGTCGAGCATAAACAGTCGTATGAAACTCGCCTATAATGGTAATTAAGAAGCTCGTACGAAAATTATGAAACTCACTTGCGCTCGTTTCATAAATATCCATACTCACTTCTTAATTACCTTCATTATAGGCTCGTTGCATAATGTACTATTATACCTATAAGCCTAAATCTCTCTCTCCAGTTGCCAGATGCATTAAAGCTGCCAATTCCCATTATATTAATTCAGATCCGTTTAATGTATAGTTTGTTGTTTAGCTACTCTTATATTATGCATATTCATTTTAACTTCATTCGTTTGTGTTGTTTTTAGCTTTTCTGTATCATGTATTTTTGTAATTATCTATTAAATTTGGCATTATTATTTATCTGTATTCGACTGTAATTTTAATAATTATTTGTATGCACTGTTTTTGATATCTGTTCATTATGTCATTCATTATATTTAATTGTCATTATTTTTAATTATCTCACTGAACTAATTTTAGTAATTATTTGTGCTATCTTACTTTGGTGCATTTGGGCAACGATTTATGTAGACTAATATAGCCTATTGTTTGTATTTTCATCTCATTCCCATTTTCTATTATTGATTCTCATCATCATTTGTTGTTTTGTTATGTTCTGTATCGTGCTAAACTGTAATTGGCCTTGTGCTGTTGTTTTGCACGTTAATATTCTAAATAAATAAATAAATAAATAAATAAATAAATAAGTAAATAAATAAATTAATTAATAAAAATATTACCGATAACGGGCTTATGTAAGGGCGGCAATGAACTTTCGGGTTCCTTAAAAGCCATTTGTAAGTAAGTAAGTAAGTAAGTATTATTATTATTATTATTATTATTATTATTATTATTATTATTATTATTACTATTATTGTTTTTTTATTTTATTTATTTATTTACTTATTTTTTATTTTATTGGGTTATTTACTATTATTGTTGTTATGATTATTATTATTAGGCCTACTATTATTATTACTATTATTTTTATTATTACTATTACTATTAGCCTATTATTATTATTACTATTATTATTATTATTATTATTATTATTATTATTATTATTATTATGAGACTAATTGCGAATATTTCAATTACGGTAGTTTGTTCACCAGACGTCAGGATCTTGATTATTTATTTTTTTGTAAAGTCATTAAGGGTGATATTGATTGTGAATCTTTCATAAGCAATATCAGTCTTCGTATTCCTGCTAAGGGTTTAAGATTTCATAAATTGTTTTATAATAGGAATTCTAAATCTCTGTCTCCGGTCTGCAGATGTATTAAATATGCTAATTTGCATGGATTGAACTTGGATCCATTTAATGTGTAGTATATACTTTTCGAGTTTTATGTCAGTTTTATTATTTATGCCATTGTTAGATATGTATCATACTATTCTCGTCATTTGCATAACTTTACAATATTAATTATATGATTCCTGTCTTCATTTATATGGTTTCATTAATTCATTTATAATACATTTTATTTAATTGCCATCATTTTAATTATCTCACTGAACTAATTTTAATAATATTATGTGTGCTATTTATTTTGTTGCATTTTGGTCAATTGAGTAATGTATACTATTATATTGATTGTATTTTCATCTCATTGCCATTTTCTATAATTCATTCTCATCATCATTTGTTGTTTTGTTTCGTTTTGTACCTGTGCTAAACTGTAATTGGCCTTGTGCTGTTGTTTCGCACATTAAATAAATAAATATATTATTATTATTATTATTGTTATTATTATTATTATTATTATTATTATTATTATTATATTACCGATGGCGGGCTTATGTGAGGGCGGCAATGAACCTTCGGATTCCTTAAAAGCCATTTGTAAGTAAGTATTATTATTATTATTATTATTATTATTATTATTATTATTATTATTAATGAATAAAAACTAATATTATATCTGCGAAAACGAGAATTTACTTTTATTCCAAACATTTGTTAGTTAGTTAGTTAGTTAGTTAGTTAGTTAGTTAGTTACTTACTTACTTACTTGCTGGCTTTTAAGGAACTCTTAGGTTCATTGCCGCCCTCACATAAGCGCGCTTTCGGTCGCTATCCTATGCAAGATTAATCCAGTCTCTATCATCATAGCCCACTTCCCTCAAATCCATTTTAATATTATCTTCCCACCTTCCACAAAGGTCTTTTTCCCTCCGGTCTCCCAACTAACACTCTATATGTATTTCTGGATTCGTCTATACGTGCTACATGCCCTGCCCATCTCAAACGTCTGGATTTAATGTTCTTAATTATGTCAGGTGAAGAATACAATGTGTGCAGTTCTGCGATGCGTAACTTTCTCCATTCTCCTGTAACTTCATCCCTCTTAGCCCCAAATATTTTCCTAAGCACCTTATTCTTAAACACTTTTAATCTCTGTTCCTCTCTCGAAGTGAGAGTCAAGTTTCACAACAAAACAGAAGAACCGGTATTATAACTGTTTTATAATTCTAACTTTCAGATTTTTTGACAGCAGACTAGATGACAAAAGCTTCTCAACCGAATAATAACAGGCAAATGAGTAAAGTGTAGGTAGGTAACCTTCCATCAATTTTAATAAGGACAAATACCATCTGGAATCTAGGGCCTATCGTCATTACGGGACTAATGATAGGAGCCCGTGGGATCATACCCCGGTTCCTAGTCGACTTCTGTAAATCTGCTGGTCTGCATAAAGATATTTTAAGAGATCTAACAATTGCAACACTGAAAGGATCAATAGCGATTTTCAGGCATTATACATATAAATCATGACTTTAATTCGCATCTTCTTGGCGTTACCTCTTTTATTATCATGTGTTTCAATCTATTTCAAATTGTTTTCACTCTAACAAGAATGTATCACTAAGCCTCAAGGCATTTACTCTATTTATTGTAACCTATCATGGTACTCTTTGTCAATGGCTACCTGTAGCGGTTACAGGAATAAATAAATAAATAAATACATAAATAAATAAGTAAATAAATAAATAAATAAATAAATAAATGAATGAATGAATGAATGAATGAATGAATGAATGAATGAATGAAAAAATAAAGAAATGAATAAAGGAATGAATAAAGAAGTGAATAAAGAAATAAATGAATGAATAAATGAGTAAATAAATAAATAAATAAATGATTGAATGAATGAAAGAATGAATAAATAAATAAATAAAAATAAATAAATAAATAAATAAATAAATATTCCAAACATTGTCCACCATAATTTCAACTTACCCTTGTCAGTTTTAGAACACAGGTCTCAGACTAAGAAAGCCGACAATCTATGGTCCGTCCCAGGAATCTGTGAAGTAAGTCTGCGCATGTGGGCGGAGTATATCTGTGCCGGAATGTATTGCGGGCAGCATCAGCTCGAGACCGCTAAGGGACAAGATGTTCGTGGTAGCAGATGGTATTAACAAGAAGTGTGTGTCCAGATTTCATGTCTACAGATCCCCTCCCTACAAGCTCGCTTCATTCAAGCCATACCTCTCCCCAGAGCGGTCATTAGCACTAGCCCTCCCACATAGCACATGCGCAGAGATCTTGTTTCGTTTCTACTCTACAGAGTCCTGGGACGGACCATAGCTGCTCGACTAATTGTCGAGTTCAGACTTATTATAGATTTTTTTATACATTGGACATATACGTCAACATATATACCTAACTTAGAGTCAGGCCACAAAGGGAAACATTGAAGGTGGATGATTCGGTCCGGTGCTGTGGATTGAATTCGGCGTAGCTCAGTAGTCAGAGCACTTGGTACGTAGAACCAAGGACCCGGGTTCGATCCCCGGCGCCGGAGCGAATTTTTCTCCTCAAATATTAATTGTCAATATTACAGATATTATTCTGTAGGACAAATTAATAAAAAAAAATCTATAACATTCTCATAGCTGCAGTGCATATATCTGTACAGATTGCTGTGCACTTAACTACGGAATCCCGGTCAAACAAGTCACTCAGCTGTGTGCGCTCCTAGTATAATGGCAGTTGACATAGGACATATACGTCAACATATATGCCTAACCTAGAGTCAGGCCACAAAGGAAAACATTGAAGGAGGAGGATTCGATCAAGTGCTGTGGATTGAATTCGGCGTAGCTCAGTGGTCAGAGCGCTTGGTGCGTAGAACCAAGGACCCGGGTTCGATCCTTGGCGCCGTAGCGAATTTTTCTCCTCAAATATTAAGAGTTCAGACTTATTTACAAAAACGTTTTCCGCAGTAAAGACTTATCTCTTACAAGAAATTAATGCTCGTATTGAGAAAGCAAACAAATGTTATGCGTTATTAAATATAAAGCAGCGGTCATCAGCACAGTGCACCCTCGGGCTAGCGTCCTTGCCCGCGGATAAGAGAGGTACTAGTGAATATCCGTGGCTGCTGCCGGGTATACTGTCTCCCTCTCTCTTCTGCAAGACGGAGCATATTTCGTTACACTCCTTACCCTTTACCCATTTCAGCGAGTGCTGACGACCACTGTCTTAAAGAATAAATTACATAAATACAATATTTTAGTTATGTTTGTTCTAGTGAACGCTTGTGAGACATAGACACTCATAAAAACAGATGAGAATAAGCTGAAAAATGTATAAATAAATATTTTGACAAAAGAAATTGAGACCAGTTCGAAATGCAGATATTTTGGAATGCAGGAAACTACACAATAAAAAAATTATGATTTTTACAATGAACCTGATATTGTGGCCAGAATTAAAGCGAAAAGATTGCGATCGATTAGATATGTGCTAAGAGCTCCAGGAGAAAAAAAAAAGAGTAAAAAGGGTGTTCACAGAAACTCCTGTAAGCAAATTTTGAATTCCTAAAATATATTTGTTAAAGAAGCTTGTCGATGGAAAGAATTACAGACATGATAGCTTACGTATAGCTTTGCACACCTGAATAGGAAGAAAAAAAGGTGTCGAGAAATAAAATCTCGTCCTCTGAAATAGCTGGGAATTGGAATTAATGGAATTCAACAGTCAAGAGAGAGGGGGGAAATTGCAAAGATAAAAATTACACGTTCCATAACATAATTTCTAAGCAATTAGCCATCTTAAAATCAGGAGAGAATCTCAATTCATTCCTCAGTGTCTTTTTTTTTACAGCTCTTGAAAAAAAAGCAACAGTTGGAATCAGCTAAGAGCTGAAGAAACGATATAAAAAAACTCTAATAAAAATTAGAAATCTGGAAGACTCGTTCTGATGCCTCCTTCCACCACGGCGTGTTCATCTCCTGAGCTTTCCCACCCTTTCTTCTCTGTCTCATTTGACAGGTCTTCTTTCTTGCACCCACATCCAACTTCTTGCCTGTCTTCGTTAATTGAAACCATGGAGGCAATGTTAGAGGAGTTCGTTCACAGTTGCCTACGTTATTATAGAATTCAGGCAATTACGTCCTACGTTAAAGAGGGTAGTGTAGTTCTGCAAAACGTCTGTAGGGTCGCGGTTTAGATCCATACGTAGGCTTCCTAGGGTGGAGAGAATAATATGAAATGCCTATTTCAAAATTATGCCAAAAATATTTATTGCCGAACCGAAAAATAAAGGGTATATCAATAATTATTAGGAGTTCATAATATAAAAGGAAGCAAGAATCTGATTGTCGAGTAATATATGAAAACATATCTCTAGACAAAATTTTATTCTCTTATGTGGAGAATGTATTGTATTGTATTGTATTGTGTTGTATTTATTAACATTCCATAGTATTGATACATTGCTTACAGCTAGAATATGGAACAAGTAAAAAAAGTTAATACCATGGGTATTATAAAATCTTAATTTATAGTCACAGTCTAGATGAAATATATACAGAAGAGATTTACAATATAGTATACTAGTACAACACAAAGTTTCAGTATCAATTTCATGAAGTGTTACTGAATGTCATGAATTCACTTACAGAATAGAAGGCGTGAGAAATTAGGTACTTCTTTAATTTGGCCCTAAATAATTTTATGTTTTGAGTTTCATTTTTTATGTCCATAGGGAGGCTATTAAAAATTTTTACTGTCATATAACGCACTCCTTTTTGATAGCACGATAGACTTGCCGATGGAGTATGAAAGTCATTTTTGACGTGTATTTATGGTATGAACTGTTGAATTAGTTACAAAGTTTTCACGATTACATACGAGGAAGATATTAATGAAAAGATATACTGACAAGCCATGGACATTATTTGTAGTTTTTTGAAAATAGTCCTACACGATTCCCTAGATTTGGCACCTACTATTATTCTAATTACTCTTTTTTGTAATATAAATATATTGTTACTATCTGTGGAATTTCCCCAGAATATTATTCCAAAACTCATTACCGAGTGGAAGTATGCAAAGTATATTGTTTTTTAAAGTATTGATATTTACTATCTTCTGCACAGATCTAATAGCAAAACAAGCTGAATTTAGTTTGTAGGTAATTTCTTTAATATGATTTTTCCAATTTAACACATTATCGATTTTTAAGCCAAGAAATTTGGTAGTTGTTGTTTCTAATAGGAATCTATTATTAATTATTGCGCTAGAAATTTGCGACGTTGAATTTGGACAGGATTAAGTGCCGTATTGTGCTAATGTTTTTGCGGGCTATTTAACGACGCTTTATCAACTACTATGGTTATACAGGGTGTTAAAAAGTATTCAATATTTTAGGAGGTGCTAGTTTGTATCAAAACAAAAATATAATATTCAATAAACATGGGTCCTACAACACATACTTTCTGAGATCTGAACACGTCTTGTTCATAGAATGTGCTCAATGAGACGTCCATTCATGGCAATGCATTCCTCCGTCCTTCGGCGTAAGGAATCACGTACTCTTTCAAATTTGTTTTAATACGTTAATAAGAAAGTCCTGATAACGATCCCCAGTTAATCTCTGTGGTAGCACGTATGGTCCTATTAATCTATCACCAAGAACGCCTGCCCATACGTTGATTGAGAATCGGTGCTGATGGCTTGTTTCTTCAACTGCATGGGGATTTTCATCAGCTCACACATGCTGATTACAAAAATTCACAATACCATCTCTTCTAAAACCCACTCATATCCGCTACGAAATTTTTTTTTTCAGTATTCCTTTCGAAGTAACATTATTCCATGCCAGGGGTGTCAACTACGGTATGATTATCTGGTAGTCTGCTGTATTGTAGGACAGAGAAATGCATTGCCATGAGTGGACGTCACATTGAGCACCTCCTATGAACAAGTGTTCAGATCTCAGAAAGTATGTGTTGCAAGACCCATGTTTATTAGACATTATTTCCTTGTTTTGATGCATACTATCGCCTCCTAAAATATTGGATACTTTTTCAAACACCCTGTATAGCGTCTGAATGATGTGAAGGTGATAATACCGACGAAATGAGTCCGGGAACCAGCGCCGAAAGTTACCCAACATTAATGCTTTAAATGGGTTGAGGGGAACCCCGGAAAAACCTCAGCCAGGTAATTTGTCCCAACCAGGATTAGAACCCGGGCCCTCTTGTTTCACGATGAGGCATACTAACTGTTACTCCACAGGTGTTGACGCGCTAATGTTAAATTATTGTCCTTTTAATAACCCATTACTTCAGGAATTACTGAAAATATTACACTTAATTTTTACAAGATGATGAAATAAGATATCTAAGCACATTGACGAAGATTTTATCAACAAATATAAATCTAAAAAATGATTTCTTTTTTTAAAATAATATTGATATTTTATTATTTTTATGCCTCATTTTCTCAGGAACTATAAATTATAGAAGAATGAAAATTTAAACACATTTTAACAACAGTACATTAATGACTTGTACGCAAATTAAGTGGTGTATGTCTATTAGTAGTAATAGTAGTAGTAGTAGTAGTAGGTTTATTTTGCCTGGCAGAGTTAAGGCCATGAGGCCTTCTCTTCCACTCAACCAGGTTTCAATAATATACATGAAATACAAAATTAGATTCCAAACAACACAAAAGAAAATACCTTAGAAATTTCATAAAATATAGTAGAAAATTACAATAGTCAAGATTAGTTACATAATATACGAGTAAAATTACAAATAGTCAAGATCGGTTACATAATATATAAAATAAAGTAGAAACTTACACGTAATCAAAATCAGTTACATAACATAAGAGGAATATACAGTACACACACACACACACACACACACACACACACACACACACAAATTTATAAGACCTAAAATGCCCGAGATAGTGTCAGGACAGAAAAATATTTTAGGTAAAAAATAAGAAAATAAAATCAACATTAAAGGCATTGAGGCGGCAGTCACCATCCTACAGTCCAGATCTCGCACCGTCTGAGTTTCACCTCTTCCGACCAATGAAAAAATTCCTAGGAGGCCAACGCTTTGGTTCGGATGAAGAAGTGAAATCAGCCGTGCGCAGGTGGTTATACGCCCAGAACACGGAGTTTTATGAACGATATGTACTGAATCTGGTGTCGCGATGGGGGAAATGTGTCGAGAGACTTAGTTCCTGTGTTGAAAAATAGGTAAAAGCTGTAGATTTTTTCTGCATTATTTCGTTTTGCTTACCTATTAAATACGTTGCCACAAAAAGTTGTTGTGCTTTACTTTTTGATCCTCCCTTCAGCTATTCCACGTTTCTACATCACCTTAAGAAATGGCATAATGCATTTCATACTTGAAGTGTCAACAACACCCATGCCAGATAGTTTTTTGTTTCTCCTAAAAATTTATGTTTTTAGACTAAGGTTATTTTATTTTATTTTTCAAAAAACCCTTCAAGTTTTCCTATTAAATTATCTTGTGAGGTTTTCAGAATTTGAAATTGCACTGTAACAATAGTAACAGAATTGAATTATGACTAGATGTATGACAGATATTTCTATATCCATTTGCATGAACAATGTGTTATATTGGAAAAATCATATTAAAGAAATTACCCCCAAACTAAATTCATCATGTTTTGCTATTAGATCTATGCAAAAGATAGTAATATCAATACCTTAAAAACAATATACTTTGCATACTTTCACTCGGTAATGAGCTTTGGAATAATATTCTGGAGAAATTCCACAGACTGTAACAGTATATTACTATTACAAAAAAGAGTAATTAGAATAATAGTAGGTGCCAAATCTAGGGAATCGTGTAGGACTATTTTAACAAAACTACAAATAATGCCCATGGCTTGTCAGTATTCTTTTCATTAATAATCTTCCTCTTATGTAATCGTGAAAACTTTGTAACTAATTCAACAGATCATAGCATAAATACACGTCAAAAATGACTTTCATCCGCCATCGGCAAGTCTATCGTGCTATCAAAAAGGAGTGCGTTATATGGCAGTAAAAACTTTTAATAGCCTCCCTATCGATATAAAAAATGAAACTAAAAAACATAAGATTATTTAGGGTCAAATTAAAGAAGTTACCTAATTTCTCACGCATTCTATTATGTAGGAGAATTCATGACATTCAATAACGCTGCATGAAATTGATACTAAAACTTTGTGTTGTACTAGTGGACTATATTGTAAACCTCTTCTGTATAACTTATATTTCATCTAGACTGTGATTACAAATTAAGACTTTATAATAGTATTAAGTTTTTTGATTTGTTCCATATTCTAGCTGTGAAGCAATGTATGAATACCATGGAATGTTTTTTTTTAAGTAGGTTATTTTACGACGCTGTATCAACATCTCAGGTTATTTAGCGCCTGAATGATATGAAAGTGATAATGCCGGTGAAATGAGTCCGGGGTCCAGCACCGAAAGTTACCCAGCATTTTCTCAAATTGGGTTGAGGGAAAACCCCGGAAAAAACCTCAACCAGGTAACTTGCCCCGACCGGGATTCGAACCCGGGCCACCTGGTTTCGCGGCCAGCTGTGCTAACCATGGAATGTTAATAAATACAATACAATACAATCATAGCTTACTTATATTCGAAGTCCAAGCAATGTATCTGTGTAATGGGAATTAAACTACTTACTTACGTCAGAAATGAGAGAGAGAGAGAGAGTAGAGAGAGAGAGAAGGTAGTTAAAGAAACTGGATTTTACATGAAATCAACTAGGACAACTTCCTAAGATTGTTGAGAAATTCAACGACTGAAATACCCTAACGATAATCTGAATTCACTGAGTGGCTTACCAAATCGAAGAGAGATCAGTGCTACCAATATAAACATTATTGCTCCGATCCAGAGGTGTTTGGCTTCCTTATGATGGAGAGGTGGCGTGAGGCACTGTTCCCTTGTTATTTTTAAAGTAAGATGTATGTCGAATTACTTAATTCCTTTTTTTATTGCTCACAATAAACCAGATTCCAGTTTGAATCGGTGCCTACTCCCCCCCCCCCCACCTCTCATCACACCAGCGGACATTTGTAATTCTGACACGCGAGGCATTCCCCAATGCCACATAACAGGAGAGGAATAATAAATGCCTAAAAATCGGGAGTTAACTCAACTCTATACACGCCGCGAGAGATCGCACTTCTCCGTTTGTTTAATATTCAAGATTCCCTCTTAAATTACCTATCATTATTACACCTATCCTGCATTCAGAGCTCTATATACAGGGTGATGCTTATAAGCTGCAGTCGTTATGATCTACTGGAGTGATATTATAGCTTTTTCACTGCATGTTTAGTGGTCTCGTGTTCGAGTTGAGCAGGCCTGCACAAGGTTTGCGATCTCCGAGTCGGCTCACAGCTCGAGAGCGGAATGCAGATATTGGCGCGCTCTGTGTTTATTTATTTATTTATTTATTTATTTATTTATTCTGGTGTAGTTAAGGCCATCAGGCCTTCTCTTCCACACCACCAGAAATACAGATATAATTACAGAAATAAAAAGGGAAAAAACACTATAAACAAAGTAAAGTCACACAAAAATATACACAGGTTGCAGTCACACAAACTTTAAACGAGTGATTAAGTATAATTAATTGTATCCTAACTAATTAACTAACATAAACAAGAAACTTGCGATTTTAATCTAGAGTAAAAAACACAAATCAACACTCCTAGCAATACCTAAAAAGCATTAAGTAAGACAACATTTTCCAATTTAATTTTGAATTGTGATAAAGTCCGGCAGTCCCTGACGTCATTAGGTAAAGAATTCCAGAGACGAGGTATTTCTACAGTGTAGGAAGATGAGTATAAAGACGTTCTATGATGAGGGATAGAAAGTTATGCTTGATGCCGGTTTCGAAGAGTTGTAAGAAATTTAAAGCGCGATAACAGATAATTCGGAGTAGAAGTATGCATGATTCTCAATAGAAGAGACAGTGAATGTATTGTTCTTCGTTCCTTTAGACGCACCCATGAAAGTACCTGGAGGGAAGGTGTTACATGGTCAAATTTACGAGTATTGCAGATGAATCGTATGCACACATTATGAACACGTTGTAGTCTCTCAGCTAAGAGTGAACTTACATTAGTTAGCATGGAATCGCAATAATCAAAATGGGGCATTACAAGCGTCTGAACAAGATTCTTTTTTAGACCAAGTGGTAGAAATTCTTTCATATGAAACAAAGAGTGAAGTTGAGAAAATATTTTTTTGCAAATGTGTGTTACTTGAGTGTTCCAATTTAGATCGCTATCCATAAAAATGCCAAGATTTTTAACTGTTTCACTGTATTTAACAATAATCCCATTCAATGTTATATGTGGTATAGTACCACTATCAAGAGTGCAAGAGTGTATAGGGGTGGACTGGAAGAAGGGGTGATCTCGTACAAAATATACACAAAAATACTAGTACGAGTGTTCATGAAAATGATTTCCCGTTTAGCGTTTACAAAACTATCTTGAACTATTATTAGTTAATAAAGAAATATTTATTTTACAGAAATAATAGAAACTCTATAGTTACTTAAATATACAATATCATTTTGTTATATTTTTATTTATCAGTACATCAACACGGGGTTTTATGCTGTTGGCAGCTGAAAGGAACAGTACTGATCGTAATGAAACATCAGTTACAGATGTTAGATGTCTGTCTTTATTAAAGTTGGTAATAGAAAACAATTGCTCACAAATATAAATGTTGAGTCAAACTTAGCAATCATTTTCATAGCCAGCTTACGTAGGCACAGATATTATTGCTGAGGTTTAGTCTTGTAAAACTCAACCAGGCTAGTAGTATTATTCAAACGGTCTTTAGTCCTTAGGCCACATTGAAGATCAATAAGTTCAAGCTGTAAATCGTATGACACTGTTCCAACTGGTGTTGAAGGAATTTATTATGATAACTTTAAACTTCTTTCCAATTAAGACAAGATCTTTGAACCTAGAATTAAATTCATTTTGAAATTCAGTTAATATGTATTTGCACATAATCGTTGAACATGGCTTCATCGCGAGCAGTTTCTATTGTTGGAAAGTGAGTCATATTACCTTCCCGAAACTGACTTACGAAAAGTGTAAGTTTACTACTGAAATCCCGTAATTTATTCAACATATCAACAATGAGCTGGCCTTTTCCCGAACATAGATATTTAAATTGTTGAAGAACAATAAGTTCTAACGTACCCTACCTCAAGTAATAATGCAACTTTCAACTCTTGCACCTTTATATTGCGATCTTCACCAACAAAACCATCGTATCTGTATGTGTGGACTAGTAATGACGCATTATATTATGCTTTCCTCTTTCTTTCAAACTTTCGTCGCAGATAAGTATTGACTTCAGCTGCTGTGAAATAGTAAGCATTTTCCTATGCAATATTGAAACAATTTGCCTGATGATCACTTTTCCGTCTTTTAGATTCCTCCATTATGTAGCCGTAGATAGGCAAAGTGAAATAGCTGCTGATGATACACACTACACCAGATAGCTGCGTGGACTATCCTCTACCTATAGCATGCCTACGTCATTCCGACGTACCTTTCCGGCGAGCTGTTAGACGGCTCCGAAGGAGCAGCCGCGCTCAGTGAACGCAGTTTGTGGAGGCCTGGATTTGAGGCAGCAAAATTGAAATCTATTTCTCGTCCACAGCAACTGGACGTGTGTATTTTGCAGTATTAACGCCTTCACCAGTGAATTCTAATAGATAAGAAATGGGGACCGGACTTTTAGGTGCTAAAAAAATAGAGAGATTTAGGAATTTATAAAATCCAATTTACAGTAGCGTGCAAATTAATCCGAACACGACATATTTTTACATTTTCTGTCATTGTTGGCCTCACAGCTACTCATACCGCTTTAATTGACATCTGTAGCACGTGTAATTCCAGTGTTGAGGGTCTGTCATTATTTTTTTATAATATGTGACATTTTGCCTGTCGTTTTGTACTTATAAGCATTTCAGTTGTGTTGAAGACTTAATACTGGAATTCTGTGTAAATTCTGTCGTCTTCACAAATGGATACAACTCCACGAAAACGGTCTAAAATTATAACATTAGCAGAGCATTTTTCTATGACACAGAGGCAAATTGCTGCAGAATGTCACATCGGTTTGGCTACTGTTAATTCGATCATAAAACGATACAGGGAGACTGGATCCATCACACCCCAGAAAAAAGGAAACTGTGGTCGGAAAAGGAAGACTTCACTTGCAGATGATCGTTTAATTGTCAGGAAAAGTAAATTAAATCCTAGACTAACTGCTGTCGACTTAACCCGCGAGTTAATGGCTATCACTGGGGCGAATATTCACGTCACAACAGTGCGGCGTAGGCTTTTGGAAGCTGGACGAAGGGCTCGTAAGCCTATTAAGAACCAACTGCTAACCCCTGTTATGTGCAAAAGACGCTTAATGTGGGCAAAATTACATCAACACTGGACAGTGAATGACTGGAAGAATGTACTTTTTTCCGATGAGTCTCATTTCGAGGTCCACGGCCACCGTGTTTCTTACGTGCGGAAATGATCCGAAAAAGTAACAGCAGCTCATCTCCAACAAGCACCCAAATACCCCCCTAAAGTAATGTTTTGGGGTTGTTTTACACATGAAGGGCCTGGAGCATTAATACCTATCAGGGAATGATGAATTCTGACAAATATATTCACTTATTGGAAACCAGAATCGTACCCCAGCTGCAAAAATCATTCCCGGATGGCAGAGGTGTGTTCCAACAAGACCTGGCACCATGCCATACGTCTCGAAAAACTACAGAATTCTTCAACAAGAAGAATATTCAGGTACTCCCCTGGCCAGGCAACTCACCCGACATCAACCCCATTGAGAACTTGTGGTCAATTTGCTAAAGAAAAATGCAAAAAATGGATTGTTCTACAAAGGAGAAGATGATTTCTGCCCTCATTGGTGTATGGTTTCGCGATGAAGAAATGAAGAATATTTGTGGGAAATTTGTGGAATCCATGCCAAATCGTCTTAGAGCTGTTATTAGGAACAAGGAAGGTCACATAGATTACTGAGGTATGTCTTAGATCCTTTTTTTTATCCCTGCTTGAGTGTTTTTGCATAAGTAATTACGTTGTTTGGGTTAATTTGCGCGCTACTGTAGAATTTTTAAAAGTTTACATAAATTTACAATTAATAATTTTAGTTTTAGTAAATATTCCATTTTAGGTGGAATTTATGTGCAAAGAAATGGTGCTGACAATAAGTGCTACTGAACTGAAGACTCAAACTCAATCAATGAAAGAAACTGACTACTGATTCGTCAGTTTCATTTCGCATAACGCGAAAACTAATTTGTAAGCTCTTGCCTGACTTGAAAAAACCTACCATCACTTTTATGCTAGGATAGGCTTCTCCAAACGAACTTTGGTTTCAAGAAGTTAGGCAAAATCTTGTTCTCTCCCCTTCTAAGATCAATGTAAAACGAACTTGCCAAACGAGTTTTTGTAAGAGAATTCTTTCACGTTTTAAATATCATTTTTGTAATTTTTTTCGGCATTTTTATCCCAAATCTCTCCACAGTGCATATCAAGAAAAGGTATATGTCACTGTTGATAGTGATTCGTCCGTCGAATGGGGACGTTAAGGCTGGCGGCCCCCTTGGTGCTCCTCAACAGAAGTAGGCTACGTGCCGGCACCGGGTTTCCCCTTCTTCCTTCCTCATCTTCATCATCATCATCATCATCACTCATTCCATACACTAAACTTACACGCACACTTACACATACACTCACTTTAGTATACGACGTACAGTAACTCTTCATAGATACACTTCATGCATAGCGTGACCCTCCAAAATGGTGTGCAACTAGAAAAATAGATCACAGTCCTGCCATCTATCCGCAATATTCGGAACCTGAATCACGTAAAGTGAAGTCGGTAGGCATTACACACACATATTTTAGTACCGATATTTTTATTTTTATTATTATTATTATTATTATTATTATTATTATTATTATTATCACTATTATTTTACTTATTATTATTATTATTTTATTATTATTATTATTATTATTATTATTATTATTATTGTTATCACTATTATTTTATTTATTTATTATTATTTTTTTATTATTTTTTTTCTTGTATCCAGTTTTCATTATTGGTCACACCCGACCTCAAGCATCTTGCTTTTTCGAGTGTGACCCAGTTACCTTGTATTTATACAATAATTTGTAATATGTAAACTATTTGACTATGAGATTTGTAATCAATTTCGAATTTTGAAGAATATTCATATACGAGTATTACAATAGTATTGTAAAATCTTTAATATTGTACGTAATTTTTGCTTGCAATAAAAAATCTCGTAAAAAAAAAAAATATATATATATATATATATATATATATATATATATATATATATATATATACGCAAAACACTAAAAAGGCGCTTTTCAGACACAAACATAGCTTTTAGGCATTTATAGGATTTTATGGTTCATTTAGGTATTTTATGTCCTATAGAATTTTAATAGGGGGATCTTATGGAGACGGAGCACCACCCGTATCAACTGCATATCGGCAAAATGAACACAAAACCAAACAATAACAAGGCATGACATCGGAAAAACAGTTGACGCACGAACATGATTGCCAACCCAACACTATACATTTGTTCAAGTCATCACATCTATATATTATGTGTACAAATATGAAACCTGAGAATGAATATTGGGGAAAGCGACTTTTAATCCACCTTGTATACATGTTGAAACTTAACTACTGTGAGAATAAAAAACTGAAATTATAGACCCCAATACCATGGAACTTATCATCACGGTAGGCGATTGTAATCCTATAGTCGAGACGCTCCAGGAAAACGAGTCTAAGCCTTCAATATCACTGACAAAATCTTTCATAACTCCTATGGACTCCTGGACATGGACACAGAAATTCCGACTAAATCCAGAAAAATCACAGTCAATCATTGTGGGCCATTCACGTTTGTTAAGCACTATTACCATACCAAATTTGTCCCCGATTAAAATATACGGCACCGAAATTCCGTTCAGTGAATCAGTAAAGAATCTAGGTATTTATATGGATAAAAATTTAAATTGGAACATTCAAGTTGCAGAAACCTGCAAAAAAGTATTCTCATTAATCCACTCGTTTAGACGATTGAAGAAATTTCTACCATTTTCCATGAAAAAAATGTTAGTGCAAACACTCGTGATGCCCCACTTCGATTACTGTGATGTTCTGCTTACTGACCTAAGCGTTACTTCGGCGCAGAGACTACAACGTGTTCATAATATGTGCGTCCGTTTCGTCTGCAATATTCGCCGGGCTGATCACGTAACACCATCCCTCGAAATGTTGTCCTGGCTCCGTCTAGAAGATCGCAGGGAAATCCACTGTCTTTCCCTTCTCTTTCACATATTGCATTTCTCCACTCCTGTCTATCTTGCGTCTCGTTTTCAAAATTTATCCACCCATCATAACCTAGACACACGATCACAACACTCCTCAATATTATCCATTCCCTCCCACCGAACATCCTCATATTCATCTTCTTTCACTGTGGCTGTTCCTTAACTTTGGAATTTCCTACCGAGTAATGTCAGGGACTGTCAGACATCAAACATATTTAAGAATAGAATAACGAAATATTTTTCTAACAATTCTTGTTAACAATAATGTAGCTGTTTCAGGTTTCTCAATGTTTAATGGTTATATATATCACAGAATAGATACTTAAATTATCTCATTATTATTATTATTACTACCATTATTATTATTATTATTATTATTATTATTATTATTATTATTATTATTATTACTACTGCTACTACTATTTCTTACCAATGTTTATTATTGTCACACTAACATTAGTTATCCAACTTTCATTAGTTACTTTCATGTTGTTTTATGGTCTAGATATTAATGTAATAACTATGTAAGCAATTGTATTCAATTAGAATTAGAGTCTGGCTGGGCGGAAGAGAAGGCCTACTGGCCTTAGCTCTGCCAGATTAAATAAATTTATTATTATTATTATTATTATTACTATTATTATTTTATTTATTATTATTTTATTATTATTTTTTTCTTCTATCCAGTTTTCATTATTGGTCACACCCGACCTCAAGCATCTTGCTTCTTCGGGTGTGACCCAGTTACCTTGTATTTATACAATAATTTGTAATATGTAAACTATTTGACTATGAGATTTGTAATCAATTTCGAATTTTGAAGAATATTCATATACGAGTATTACAATAGTATTGTAAAATCTTTGATATTGTACGTAATTTTTGCTTGCAATAAAAAAATCTCGTAAAAAATATATATACGCAAAACACTAAAAAGGCGCTTTTCAGACACAAACATAGCTTTTAGTCATTTATAGGAGTTTATGGTTCATTTAGGTATTTTATGTCCTATAGAATTTTAATAGGGGGATCTTATGGAGACGGAGCACCACCCGTATCAACTGCATATGGGCAAAATGAACACAAAACCAAACAATAACAAGGCATGACATCGGAAAAACAGTTGACGCACGAACATGATTGCTAACCCAACACTATACATTTGTTCAAGTCATCACATCTATATATATACTAGTGGCTTGTGCAGCAAATGCTGCTGCAAACTAAATTCGTTAGACGTTCAAATAAAAATTTTTCAGATTTATTTTCAATGAAGAATACTTGTCTTTTTTATAGTTATTTGCTTCCATAATAATGAGACATACTCCCTCTGTATGGATTTTTAGACCAAATACTTTTTCTTGAACCTATCCAACTTCAGTTTTTGAGTTTCAACGCGAAAACGCAAGTATCAATGTCAGGCGATAGCAGTAGCTATTTGAGGTCGTTGTGGATTGTAGGCAAAAGATAAAAAAAAATGTCAGGTTTGCTAAGCTTTCGAACAATAGCATTTTCGTATAGCTGCTGCATGTAGAACTTGAAATGTAGAGCGTAAAATCATTTTATCCTACTAAGAGATCTTGATGAAATGATCTGGGGACTACAAAATTTTCTAGGCCTCTCATTTTATCAGTAAGTAATACATTTTTATCTTTCCTTAGGAACTGTAATTTTTGCGCTCTCTCGAGTCAATACTGAAGACAATGACACATATCAATATCTACACTACACCGCCATTAAGTATATGATTAATAAGTATAAAAATATTTGATTTTTAATAACAATATTATTATCTTACTTAAGTTTTGTAGTTATATATAGGAGCCACTCAGTAAATTACAGAAATGAAGATCTAAATTAAGATATTCTCTACATTTACTTACATAACCTCAAAACGTTTCACTTTCATGTCATCAATATAGCATCAATATTATGTACAATTAATGAAAAATAGACGCATCATGATTTAACTATAATAATATTTAATTTCTAATGGTAATAATGTCATCAAACCACCTCAAGTTTTTCGTAGATTTGAATATCCAATACACAGCTGTACTCAGAAAATTATTATACAGAATCAGTTTTTAATAACAAATTGAATTGAGCTCTAAATATGTCGGCAATCCTGCAGGTCATGGCCTTCGTGTAATAGCCTATTGTTTATTGTAGTGTGTGTTTTGTTCTGAAATTCAATCAAGTCGGCCGTGATTCAATAAAATTAGTTCTCAAAACTGACAACAGATGGATTTTGGAAAATAAGGAAATTATGTAGGAAAATAGACGTTTCACTGAAAACTACCATTTTTCCGAAAAACTTTGGATGCCAGGCATGAAAATGAGGGATCACTCATTAAAATCCGTTCAACCGTTTTCCCGTAATTTCCATTACCAGTTCAAATTATATAATAGATAGATGCGTACAAATATGAAACCTGAAAACGAATATTGGGGAAAGCGACTTT
Source organism: Periplaneta americana (assembly GCF_040183065.1). Classification (NCBI taxonomy): domain Eukaryota; kingdom Metazoa; phylum Arthropoda; class Insecta; order Blattodea; family Blattidae; genus Periplaneta; species Periplaneta americana. Next base: position 23,230,129 of record NC_091122.1, on the reverse strand, counting down.
TAATCCATCTTGTACACATGCTGAGACTTGACTACTGTGAGAATAAAAAACTGAAATTATAGAACCCAATAGCATGAAACGTATCATCACGGTGGGCGATTGTAATCCTGTAGTCGAGCCGCTCCAGGAAAACGAGTCTAAGCCTTCAATATCACTGACAAAATCTTTCATAACTCCTATAGTGCATCATGATTTTAAATGATAACCCTGTACATAGCAACCAAAGCCGTATCTGTACCTATTTCTAAATTATTTTAGTAGAAACCCCGTTCGGTTTAAGGCCGAAAGAGAGGTGTTATACGTACTGTTATAGGAAGGAGCGGCAATTTCTTTCACTTAGCATTTTATTGGTGTGGAATAAAAAGTAGTAATAGTTAGATAGTGTGCTTAGGATAAAACTGAGCTTCAAGCCATCGGTTCAGGGTTTGCTAGAAGAAGAAATAGGGGTATGAAGAAAAAAAGAGGGGCAAGGGGAAGGTGGCTGGAGGATCGTATTGTAATTAGTCGTCAGAGGTCTCTTCTTCCACCCCTACCACCCTCTCATTCTCATTTCTACATTCACCCCCCACCCCTCGATCCTCATGCCCTCTGCCTTCCAATCTAATTTCGTAGTCATTCTCCGTATGCTCACTTTTTTAAACGCTTTTTCTCTCCACCCCAACCCACACCCCTGCCCTTCCTTAGGTCTCATTTCTCTATCTCTTTCTGTCTTTGACTGGTTCTAGCTCTCCAATCTTCTCATTGGGGCGTAGCAATACTATTCGCACACTGCCTAATCACACACGCATATATACAGTGAACCTTAAGTGACGTCATTAATTTAAGGAGTTATTCTAATTGTAAGAGATATTTCAAACAAAAAATTTTAATACAATTTTGCTCGTTTTTGCTTTCTTTTCGAGATAAACATTATTTCATATGAAATATTTCATAGCGTTTTTTTTTTTGGGACAGTCACTGATTTAATTTCCAATATGCTCAGTGAATTTATGAAGAGACTGTATTTAGAGCCCGGATGTTAGACAAAATACCTTTTTTTTAAACTGAGTGTATGTATGAAATACCTATTAGAGATAAACACGTCTCCTCACATTTGGGGACGATAGGCCCAATTTTTATTTTGCCTTTTTTGCCTATTTTAGCTCCCGTTGCCTATTTTAAGGTTAAATGCTTTTTTTTAGCCTTTTTACGTCGTTATTATATATTTTCTATATTTTTAATTCATTTAAAATAAACCGCACATAAATTATATCAAGAAACAAAAAAGAACGGTTGTACAAATTAAAAATATAGTTTCACCTCACACAAATATTTGCTGAGAATCTTATTCTCCAGCAATACATATATTTCCAAGAAGTCATAGCCTTTTCTCCCCTACCGATTCCATCTTTTATGTCACTTAACAGGTCACTCAGGTCACTTCGGGGTTTACCAGCGAAAGAAAGGTGATGCGGGAAGTATTAAAAACAAGTCTCCAGGTCCCGTTACTGTTGTCGCTTTCACGCACAAGTCACGCGTACTTTGAAGTCTCTAATCCCTTCTCACACTCCTCTTTTTGAGACAATACACAGTCGGTTTTTCCCGATCTCTGAAAGAAAGTAGAGACAGCTCTTCTGAAGTAAGTTGTTTTAAGTTTGCTCCAATCACTTCAGTAGAAGTGGAAAGATCTTTTTCCACCATGAAAAACGTTCTCTCTGAGAGGCGGCTCACTATGAGAGTTGACAACTTAAAAAAAGCATCTTGTTATGACATGTAACCAAGGAAAGTGAGTACCGTATGGGATAGTTTATTATTTGTCTATTTTTTTGTCTGTTTCCATGAATAATACATGGCTATTTCACTGCCTATTTTTACTATTTTAGTGCCTATATGACTGCCTATTTTAACCAAAATAAATGCCTAAACATCCAGGCTCTAACTATGATAATACATTATTGAAAGAATTTTAGTTTTGTTCTTTAAATGTGCAGAAATTTTATCCAAACAAATGTAATATTTTAAAATTCCTTTACAGAAAGAAAAGTTACATTTGTTGGGATCAAATTTCTGCACATTTAAAGAACAAAACTAAAATTCTTTCAATAATTTATTATCATAATATATTGCTCTCCCAAATTTTTGTTTGAAATATCTCAAAGAATAACACCCTGAAATTAATTACACTATTTAAGGTTCATTCTGAATCTAATTCCAGGAGCTACCTACAACCTTTTTGCAATGAAACGATTGTTAGCTCAGCTCCAATTCTACTGTAACTGTTCGGGATCACTTCATTCTTGCACTAGAAGATCGGACATATTTTTAACATATGAAACAAGCAAAACATTAATTTGACCAAAAAGTGTAGCTACCCCGTTTTAACAGGGAGTTTTTCAATTTCTTTTTCTCTTATTTACACATTCTCTCGTGTAATTTAAAATGTTTTTTTTTTCTAGAGTCTTACTCCCTAAAAAAATTATCTTTACAGATCTCTGTCCCGAAGCTAGAGGTATCATTCCTAAATTCTTTGATAGCGGGGAAGAATATAAATTAAGTAAATAACTAGAAGACTACATTTTTATCACTATCACTAAGCTATATTTTGGCACTCTGCATATGGATGACATAATATTTAAATTTAAATTTATTTATTTATTTATTTTCATTGCTAGTAAGTTTTAAATGAATATAAGTTAATATGACAATGAAAGATAAACTAGTCCACTCCTGAATGAGTAAGACTCTTGCTCAGGAGGGGATTCCAATACAGACAAAAATAAAATTAAAATTGAGAGTGAATGCAGATTAAATAGTGTTTAATATGTTTAAACCCAAACTATAAATCCAATACAAATTTTATTTTATTTTATTTTTTTATTAATTTGGAGAGGATTCGTGGTTGAAATATTATTGGAATAAAATTTGTTTAATAATCTGGAACCTTGACTCATGCTATGATAAAAAGCTTTACATTTTGGTTCAGACAAACGCAGAGAATTCATATTTTTAGTTGTATATTTATGTATATACCAAATTTAAGTAATGAAGTAAGGTAACGGCAATTACAATAATTTTAATGAACTTGTGTATTATTCTGTGTCCTTTGGAAAACGCTCAATAAGGTCAGATTCTATTAAATTTAATTTCGCTTAATTCATCCATTAATGCATTCACTCTTTTACTTACTGTTACCTTAGATCTTACATTCATTATTTTATTCATTTATTCAATTTGTTATTCATTAATGCTTCCATTTATTACTTTCTTCATTCATTCATTCATTCATTCATTCATTCATTCATTCATTCATTCATTCGTTCATCTGTTCCTACATTGTTTATACTGCAATATTCCTACATTAATTTATTTATTCATTCCTTTATTTTTATCATTAATTAATTAATTTTGTTTTCATTCATCCAATTGTTCATTCTTTAATGTATTCATGTGTGAGGTTCCATTCACCAAAGTCGAAACCAACATGGATCATTAGAGAGACCTATTCATTCTTTATACTGTAACTGATCCCTCCGCCTTCTCCCACAACGCCCAACGTCCCTTCGACCCACAGTTCCATTATTTCTTTGAAATCTGTCTGCGGTCATTTTCGCCACGACATCATGTCATTTTTTCACATATTTGTTTATTACTTCTGTAATGTATATGACATTCAAGTCTCTGTTTCTTAACTAGTGTCTGTCAAGTATATGTCTTCACAGCTCTGTGCAGTTGACTCTTAGCAAGTTCTACAAATTTAATCATTAAAACTATTGATTTGTTTTCATATGTTACTACTAATCCTAATTTTTAGTCTTCCATATGTCATTCTCTATTTTATCACATCCTACATTATTTCCGAAGACATTCTGAACCAAAGATGTCATATAAACATGTGTTCTAATCTCAATATTTTCAGAGTTACATTAATTTGAAGTTGTTAGTAAAATACCGTCTTTCTTTAGTTTTAGGGGAGAGTCGGGTAGTATCGGACATCGGGTAATATCGGACAGTACGTTTCTTTCATCTACCACCATATGGTAGTACCTGAATGACATGGTTACGTTTCTCTATGCGACATCACAAAAACGTAACCATGTCAATCAGGTACTATCATCGTGTGGTAGATGAAAGAAACTCACTATCCGATAATAACCGATGTCCGATACTACCCGACTCTCCCCTAAGGGTAAAAGAATGTTATAAATAGAGAATGAACTATTCAGAAGTATCATTTCTTTAATTGGTTGGTATTCTGAAGCTAAAAATGTGTTGTTAATTGCTTTGTACAGATTTTATTTTTCAATTTTTAACTAAAAATTACATCATTCTCACGCATTTAGCCTATCACAACACTTGCTACAAATCATACGACTTTAGGAACTTGATTCTTTACAGTTTAATTATGAATCCTAATGTACAATCTTAAATAATTTACAAGAGTGGCGTGATTGTAACAATTGTTATGACAAGAGCGTAAGACCATGTTGACTCTGTTTGTAAAAAATTGTCAAGAGTAATATTTCTTCTGCGCAATTTGAAAATGTATGTTCCGAAGAATTACATTAGAGTTGTCTATTTTTCTTATTTTCATAGTATACTTTCTTATGGACTACTTTTATGGGGTAATAGTTCTCATACTAATAAGGTACTTATGTTACAAAAAAAAAGCTATTAGAATTATAACTTATTCATCAATGAAGGCACACTGCAGACCGTTATTTGTAAATGAAAAAATTATGACTGTAACATCACTGTATATTTATCAAGCCCTAAATTTCGTTAAAGAAAATTCACACATGTTGACACATAGGAATGATGTTCATATATACAACACAAGAAACCGTGACCTTTTTGACATACCTAAGTGTAGGCTGACTAAAACAATGAATAATTATTTTATTATGTCGTTAAAAATAGCAAATAAATTTCCGAGATATCTTTTTAATCTGGAACGGAAGTCTTTTAACAGACTTGTCTCTGGTTGGTTAATCAAGAAACCATTTTATGAAATTAATGAGTTTTTAATGTCAACGTTGTTGAGAGTTTTTGAATTAATTTTATTGTTTTGTTTTTTATTACTGACTTTGTCAATTGCACAATGTTGTGTGCTCTGACTGTACAATACTGAATATACTGTAATTTTGTAGTTAAAAATCGAAAAAAAAAATTGTACGAAACAACTATGGAATTCACAACAGATTTTTCGCCTCAGAATAAAAGACAATTAAAGAGATGCCACTTCTGAATAGTTAATTCTTTATCTGTAATATTCTTTTATCCTTAAAACTCGAGAATAATGGTATTTTACAAACAACTTCAAATGAATGTGACTCTGAAAATATTGAGGATAGGACCCATGCTTATATGACAATTTTTGCTCAAAATGTCTTCGGAAATAAGCTCCGTAGCTGCCGGTAACTCCTCGTGAATCATCCTGTAGGGCTAAATGATTTTTTGGACATTATTCTACAGTACAAAATATTTTCCGATACAGAATGTTTCCAAAGCGATTAGTAGTAAATCCAACCTATAAAGCAATGTGTTATAATTTTTCAGCAGCAGAGTAGAAGTTCAATCTATATTTCTTCTATTAACACCGGCGTAGGTCCTGTGGTAGCGCGTTTGTTTGCTAATACGGAGTTGCGCTTTGGTGCGGGTTCGATTCCCGCTTGGACTGATTATCTGGTTGGGTTTTTCTGAGGTTCTTCCCACCTTAAGGCGTATGTCAGGTAATTATGGCGAATCCTGGGCTTCATCTCGCCAAATACAATCTCGCTATCACCAATTTCATCGGCGCTAAATAACCTAGTAGTTGGTACAAGTAGTTAAATAACCAAGTAAAAAAAATCTTCAGTTTTGGAATGTAGGCGGATTCATTTTTCGAAACTTCGTGTTTTCTAGTTTCCAATTAACAATGGACAATTTCCTATCTATAAATTTCTTCGAGAGAGAGAGAGAGAGAGAGAGAGAGAGAGGGAGAGGGACAGGGAGAGGGAGAGGGAGAGGGAGAGGGAGAGGGGAAAACTACAGCTTCAGTATTTCAAATAACAACACATAAAATAGACATGAAACTGACATACAAAATATCATCATCATCATCATCATCATCTTCATCTTCATCAGCCACATGGTTTAAGCCTTGTTTGGCTCGTTCCGGTCTCATGAAGTATATAAATTTTAAAATTGTTGAAGCCATCTTTTCCTGGGTCTACCTATGTTTCGTTTACAAGTTGGTCTGTAGTCGATATTAATTTAGGAATACGGTCTTCAGTCATTCTTTCAACGTGTTGCTTCCATTTATTCCTATATTCTATGAGTTTTTCAATTAAATTGAATATATTCAGTTCTAGTCTGATGTCTTCATTGCGTTTCTTGTCTAAGAGAGTATAACCTGCCATACTCCTCAAAAATCTCATTTCTATCACCTCGATTCTTTTTTTTTTTTTTTTTTTTTTTTTTTTTTTTTTTTTTTTTTTTTTTTTTTCGGATTTTGTAAGAGTCCAGAATTCAGAGCCGTACAGCAACAAAGGGACTGCCATAACTTTATAAAATTTTAATCTTGTTTCTTTGCTACTGTATTTTAATAGTACATTACGCAACGAGCCTATAATGGTAGTAATTAAGACGCGAGTATGTTTATGAAACGAGCGTAAGCGAGTTTCATAATTTTCATACGAGCGTCTTAATTACCATTATAGGCAAGTTTCATACGAATTTTTATGCTCGACCATATTTCTAACTTGAAATTATGGTTATGTGAGTCACGAAAGGAACTGAATTGTGAGATGTGCGCAGACGCGAAAGTACTGATTTTTTCCGAGGCACGAATATCATTGACCTTGATATAACCGAGAGAACATTAATCTTGATATAACCTGGAAATTGATTTAGAACTGAAAAACGAGATGACAAATTGAATTTATTTGAATATTATTTACAATTAACGCTAATTATTATAGTAACAGAACATAACCTTCTGCGACAGTATTGGATTTCCAGCCTCCGTGACATTTCCCTAGTTGTCTTTCGATTGCATATCGGAGAATAATCGAAAACCTGAACTTTACTGAATAGGTGTACTTTAATGACATGCATTAAAGGACTGCTACCAGGTGTATAATTACTACATTTCGGCATGGTCGAGCATAAAGTTCTTTTCATTACCCCACAGAAATAATTAAATTTGTTTATTTTATTTGTAAAACCTTCTTTTCTTACATATGTGATATTGCAGGCCAGATAATTAAAAGTATTAATTTGTTCTATCATTCTTCCATTCAACACGATTTTGGCTCTAATTGTTTCTAATCCTCTAAAGGCTAACACTTTTGTTTTATTAGCCGATATAATTAAGCCATTTTCTTTGCTAATTGATATACAACATATATAGAGCAAATTTGTGTAGTGAAGGTATATTTTTTCGATTCAGTGGTCAGTTCGTAAAACAATTACACCGTTCCGCAATTCAGCTGTTTAGCAGTGAATGACAGCATAACGAAAAAAGTCACGCAACTGTTTACATTAGGCAAATTTACCCAAACTAGTATTATTGACAGTTGAAAACGCTCAAGCGCTAATCCATACACCGATTTCTGTTATCATGCATCATCTTTGCTGTCAACATTCCTCCCAAAACAGATCACAGCTAAAGTCAATTGAAACAGAATCTATTATAACCAGCATACAGCCTGTCGCTCACTGTCAAAGCAATCGACGAAGTTGACAAGTGTTTTCCAATTCTGTCCAGAGGTAAATGTACAGCTTTTAGCTCTAGAAGGTTATATCGAATTGTAATGTCCGTATACATTACACTGTTTTTCTATGTAATATCAGAAATATTGATGTTAAATACAAAACACTACGTTTTATTAAATTATAAAACGTCCCTTTTAAAAATATTAAATCCATTCGTATATCATGACTGGAAATAATACAACAGTGCTGAACTTAAAATAGAGTAGAAAATTCACATTAAAGAAATTAGATATAAGCGCAAATATTTATTTATTTATTTATCTATTTATTTATTTATTTATTTATCATTGATTGACTGATTCATTCATTCATTCATTCTATCCTTTTTTCCTTCATTGCTTCATTAATTCACTCACTCACTCTCTCCCTCACTCAGTCCCTCATTTACTCACTCACTCATTTATTTACCTATTTATTTATTTATTTATCTATCTATTTATCATTGATTGATTCATTCATTCATTCATTTTTCCTCTTCTTCTTCACTCCTTCACTAATTTACTCACTCACTCACTCACTCACTCACTCACTCATTTACTCAGTTACTCACTCACTCACACTCTTACTCATTTATTTATTTATTTATTTATTTATTTATCATTGATTCATTCATTTTTTTTCCTCTTTTTTCTTCACTCCTTCATTAATTCACTAATTCACTCACTTACTCACCCACTCACTCACACTCTTACTCATTTGTCATTGATTCATTCATTTTTTCCTCTTTTTTCTTCACTCTTTCATTAATTCACTCATTCACTCACTCACTCACCCACTCACTCACACTCTTACTCATTTATCATTGATTCATTTTTTCCTCTTTTTCTTCACTCCTTCATTAATTAACTCATTCACTCACTCACTCACTCACTCACCCGCTCACTCACACTCTTACTCATTTATTTATTTACTTATTTATTTATTTATCATTGATTCATTCATTTTTTCCTCTGTTTTTTTCACTCACTCACTCACTCATTTATTTATTTATACCTATTTATTAAACTTTAAAACCTTCAGGGATTATATGGAAATATTGCAGCGATACTTACTTACTTATGGCTTTGAAGTAATCCGCAGATTCATTGCCGCCCTCACATAAGCCCGCCATTGGTCCCTATCCTGAGCAAGATTAATCTAGTCTCTACCATGATATACCACCTCCCTCAAATCCAGTTTTATATTATCCTCCCATCTACATCTCGGCCTCTCCAAAGGTCTTTTTCCCTCCAGCCTCCCAACTAACACTCTATATGCATTTCTGGATTCGCCCATACGTGCTACATGCCGTGCCCATCTCAAACGTCTGGACTTAATGTTCCTAATTATGTCAGGTGAAGAATATCATGCGTGCAGTTTTGCGCTGTGCAACCTTCTTCATTCTCCTGTAACTTCATCTCTCTTAGCCCCATATATTTTCCTAAGAACCTTGTTCTCAAACACCCTTAATCTCTGTTCCTCTCTCAAAGTGAGAGTCCAAGTTTCACAACCATACATAATAATCGGTAATATAACTGTTTTATAAATTCTAACTTTCACATTTTTTGACAGCAGAGTAGATGACAAAAGCTTCTCAACCGAATAATAACAGGCATTTCCCATATTTATTCTGCGTTTAATTTCCTCTGGAGTGTCATTTATATTTGTTACTGTTGCTCCAAGATATTTGAAATTTTCAACCTCTTCGAAGGATAAATCTCCAATTTTTATGTACAATATTCTAGTCACGAGACATAATCATAGGCCTATACTTTGTCTTTTCGAGATTTACTTCCAAACCTATCGCCTTACTTGCTTCAAGTAAAATTTATTTTCTTTTAGAAATTAATATCGATGTAATTAAGTAGAATTGTCATAATAATGACGTAAATGTTGCTATGGTAATATTATTGCACATGTACCATAAAATGCAACTTTATGAAAGATTTCTAGCAACAATAAAGGCTGGTGCATAAAAGAAAATTATACATGCTGATATACAACAAACATCGTCTGTCCTGGCTTTGTGACGTATCTGGTTGTGTGGATTAGACAAGGAAGGGTCGCGATGGTTGTGTCGGCTTCGAACGGCATGAACGGAGCTCTCCTGGAGGAACGACAGGGCTCGGAATTGAAGGTGACAAGCGGGAAATAAGTTTCCGTATGTACGTAGCGAACCATTCCACTGCTTTTACTTTTTTTTACGTCTAGCATAGATTATACGTCTATCAGAGACGACAAGACTCGCTGCTGCACAAAATAAGAACTTTCTGATGTGCAGCAGCACCATACTTCTAATGTTAATTTGACTCGCGTCTTAAATTACATCTAAGTAATTGCTGTTATTTCCGTTAAACAAAACGCGGTGTCTAGTCTTCTGCTTCGTGAGGAAATGTTCTTGAAGTATTTACTTCTAGGATGAAAATGTCTTACAGTCTTGAATTTATTGTTTAAGGTGAATAATATTCTACTTCATGTCAGTCATAGGCTTCAGAATAGTTCGATAATTGGCCTGATCGAAATGGAATTTGTGATGAACAAAGCAAAGGATTTTTCTCGAAGTACTCCCATTTCCTTCCACCAACTATTCCCATTTCATCTACACTTACCCTCTTTCATCATAATCTCCGTATTCCTCCCATTTCGATGCAGAGTCGGTTGCGGGACGCCACTGAAATTGCACCCCGTGGTACATGGTCATTAGTTGCTGGTGGTAGTGCTATATACAGGATAACAGAGAGGATTTGAAATTGAACGGGTTACATCGCTGCTTGTCTATGCTGATGACGTGAATAAGTTAGGATAAAATCCACAAACTATTAGGGAAAACACGGGAACTTTACTTGAAGCTAGTAAAGAGATAGGTTTGGTAGTAAATCCCGAAAAGACAATATATATGATTATGTCTCTTGAACAGAATATTGTACGAAATGGAAATATAAAAATTCGAAGTTTATCCTTTGAAGAGGTGCAAAAATTCAAATATCTTGGAGCAACAGTAACAAATATAAATGCTACACGGGAAGAGATTAAACGCAGTATAAATATGGGAAATGCCTGTTATTATTCGGTTGAGAAGCTTTTATCATCCAGTCTGCTCTCAAAAAATCTGAAAATTAGAATTTATAAAACAGACATAATACCTGTTGTCCTGTATGGTTGTGAAACTTGGACTCCTACTTTGACAGAGGAACAGAGATTAAGGGTGTTTGAGAATAAGGTGCTTAGGAAAATATTTGGGCCTAAGAGGGATGAAGTTACAGGAGAATGGAGAAAGTTACACAACGCAGAACTGCACGTATTCTATACTTCATCTGACATAATTAGGAACATTAAATCCAGACGTTTGAGATGAGCAGGGCATGTAGCACGTATGGGCGAATCCAGAAATGCATATAGAGTGTTAGTTGGAAGGCCGGAGGGAATGAGACCTTTAGGGAGGCCGAGTCGTAGATGGGAGGATAATATTAAAATGGATTTGAGGGAGGTGGGACATGATGATAGAGACTGGATTAATCTTGCTCAGGATAGGGACCTATGGCGGGCTTATGTGAGGGCGGCAATGAACCTCCGGGTTCCTTAAAAGCCATAAGTAAGTGCCATGTACCCTAGGCTGTACCCTATGCTCATGGTATCTTGTATGACAGGGGTTGAGGGACCTCTGTGACGCCTACGTGAAAAAGTAAAGTGCTTCTACAGGCTGTATGGGAGTTCGGGGAACGGCCCATAGGGGGATCTATAGCGCAGGGGATCTTAGGGTAAGCACTTCATTCCATTCTGGGCAGTACAATGGACCCACCCAAGTAGCCTACTTTTGATAATTAATTCCTTCTATCTCTTCCTTGTAGAATCCGCTTTGTGTTTTAAGAAGTAAATTTTCTGCCAGGGACTTCAAGTTTTTTTTAGTAGGTTATTTTACGACGTTTTATCAACAGCTTAGGTTATTTAGCGTCTGAATGAGATGGAGGTGATAATGCCGGTGAAATGAGTCCGGGGTCCAGCACCTGAAGTTACCCAGCATTTGCTCGTATTGGGTTGAGGGAAAACCCCGGAAAAACCTCAACCAGGTAACTTGCCCCGACCGGGAATCGAACCTGGTTTCGCGGCCAGACGCGCTGACCGTTACTCCACGGGTGTGGACAGGGACTTCAATACTTGGCTCCTTTAACTCAAATCTGTAAATTATCTTCCGAAGTCGAAGAGGTCGACCGGCTTGTATCGATTAAGGAAAACAGGGTCCAAACCGACGTAAACGATTTAAACAAGCAAAGTGACTCGTTCCGGTAGAACAGAGTTTGTGGTCTGCTTGCAGGAAATGGACGGCCAGTGCAGGGCACTACTCTGTCTTGGTTAATTCGCTTTCGAAGTCTCCCCCTATCGCAGGACGTACAATCATCACGGCAAGAGCGCCACAAGGACGCCACCTTCATTTTCGACATCCTTTACTGATACCGTGAACTAAATTACGCAAACCCGCTGCAAATCTAATTGCTGGGCGGTTAATGTGCCCGGCTCTGTGGGCTATTTCCGAAGACCGATGCTGAAAGGGGGCTAGATTGTGTTTTGTTTCCTTGGGTCATTTTAATAACTGACGCCATTATGTACACTCCGATCAGCAACAGACAATATAGGACGCTTCTATCGAAAATATAAAACTAATGTGAAACAGTTGTTCATTTGTTTTATCGCAGTTAAATTATAATAGGAGATTTTTTTCCTCTTATGCTGGGTTGCAAGAAAGCAGACCTAGAAATAATGAAGCATTTAACGGGCCACTAGTTATTGGATCTTTAACCAAGCATCTTTGGATTTCACAAGTGACGCAATAGTACATGACCGAATAAAAAATGAACATCGGCTGTTAGACTGGTGTGAGGCATTGCTGTTATTGTTGTCAAAATTTGCAAAAAATATAGACTAATACGGACCGGAAAGAGACCAGGAATAGATATTTTAGTGAGAAAGACAAATATGCCTATTTGTTATTAGAAATAGCGCACGAGTGCATTGATTTTATACAAGATGAAAGGCTACAGAGCACATCATAACCTCGCAGTCAGACGATGAACTACTGTAGAGTCTGTGAGTCTGTGATAAAGAAACAAATAATTTCGCTATTCGAAGAATGAATGAATGAATGAATAACTAAAAATAATTAAATAAATAGGTAAATAATAAAGTAAATAAATAATTAAATTAATAAATAAAAAATGAATATTGTAATTAAATTCAATGTTAGCAGAACCTAAATGTTTCACTTCTGCTGGTCTAAAGCACAGCACTGTATAATTACGGAATATTTATTTTTCATAAATTGTCCTACTTTATTCACGTACGATATTATTCTTCTCTATGTTAATATTATATTATATAATTTCATTGTAGCTGTAATTTTAATTTCAGTTCCTATTTCATTTTATTTTCTATATTCCTCTTACTTACTTACAAATGGCTTTTAAGGAATCCGAAGGTTCATTGCCGCCCTCACATAAGCCCGCCAACGGTCCCTGTCCTGTGCAAGATTAATCCAGTCTCTATCCTCATACCCCACCTCCCTCAAATCCATTTTAATATTATCCTCCCATCTACGTCTCGGCCTCCCTAAAGGTCTTTTTCCCTCCGGTCTCCCAACTAACACTCTATATGCATTTCTGGATTCGCCCATACGTGCTACATGCCCTGCCCATCTCAAACGTCTGGATTTAATGTTCCTAATTATGTCAGGTCAAGAATACAATGCGTGCAGTTCTGTGTTGTGTAACTTTCTCCATTCTCCTGTAACTTCATCCCGCTTAGCCCCAAATATTTTCCTTAGCACCTTATTCTCAAACACCCTGAACCTATGTTCCTCTCTCAGAGTGAGAGTCCAAGTTTCACAACCATACAGAACAACCGGTAATATAACTGTTTTATACATTCTAACTTTCAGATTTTTGGACAGCAGACTGGATGATAAGAGCTTCTCAACCGAATAATAACACGCATTTCCCATATTTATTCTGCGTTTAATTTCCTCCCGAGTGTCATTTATATTTGTTACTGTTGCTCCAAGATATTTGAATTTTTCCACCTCTTCGAAGGATAAATCTCCAATTTTTATATTTCCATTTCGTACAATATTCTGGTCACGAGACATAATCATATACTTTGTCTTTTCGGGATTTACTTCCAAACCGATCGCTCTACTTGCTTCAAGTAAAATTTCCGTGTTTTCCCTAATCGTTTGTGTATTTTCTCCTAACATATTCACGTCATCCGCATAGACAAGAAGCTGATGTAACCCGTTCAATTCCAAACCCTGCCTGTTATCCTGAACTTTCCTAATGGCATATTCTAGAGCGAAGTTAAAAAGTAAAGGTGATAGTGCATCTCCCTGCTTTAGCCCGCAGTGAATTGGAAAAGCATCAGATAGAAACTGACCTATACGGACTCTGCTGTATGTTTCACTGAGACACATTTTAATTAATCGAACTAGTTTCTTGGGAATACCAAATTCAATAAGAATATCATATAATACTTCCCTCTTAACCGAGTCATAAGCCTTTTTGAAATCTATGAATAACTGATGTACTGTACCCTTATACTCCCATTTTTTCTCCATTATCTGTCGAATACAAAAAATCTGATCAATAGTCGATCTATTACATTAATAATATATTATATTATATAATTTCATTATAGCTGTAATTTTAATTTTAGTTCCTATTGTATTTTATTTTTTATATTCCTCTTATATTAACAATGTACCTCAACAGCGACCGAACACGAGCACTGCTCATTCGGTGCTCAAATTTTATTAATATTACTGTAGTCTCTTTTTATATTGATTGAATTATTTTATTTCTAATTCTATATGCGACGCTGATATAACCTCTGCAGTTGCGAGCGTCGTTAAATAAAACATAACATTTTCCATGTCTATTGTTGTAATTGAGGAGCGTTTTTGCAAAAGTCGATAGATGCAGAATTTTTCGAAAGTGAGTTACATATGGATATCGTATATTTTCTACCTCCGGAATCGATCTATGAAATCAGATTTACCAAAACTTTATTCATACCGTATGTAGAGACTACCAAACCTTCCAAGTTTATTTTCAAAACTCGATAGATCCTGTCACTTAGTGTAATTTCTGTAAAATCTTGATTTCTGCATCTATCGACTTTTGCAAAAACGCTCCTCAATTATATTCTGTAGTCTTTGTTGAAATAAATAAATAATGAAGTAAATGAATAAATAAATAAATAGATAATTAAATAAATAAATAAATAGTGAAATAAATAACTGAAATAGTTAAATGAATGAATGAATAAATAAATAAATATGTAGACAATTAAGTAAAATAATAATTAAATTAATAAATAAAAAAATGAACAGATTAATTAAATAAATAATTAAGTAAATAAATAGTGAAATACATAAATAAATAGGGGAATAAATAACTAAAAATAATTGAATGAATGAATGAATGAATGAATGAATGAATGAATGAATACGTAAATAATTAAGTAAAATAACAATTAAATTAATAAATAAAAATGAATATGTAATTAAATAAATAATGAAGTAAATAAATAGTGAAATAAATAAATAGAGGAATAAATAACTAAAAATAATTGAATGAATGAATACGTAAATAATTAAGTAAAATAATAATTAAATTATAAAATAGAAATGAATATATAATTAAATAAATAATGAAGTAAATAAATAGTGAAATAAATAAATAGAGGAATAAATAACTAAAAATAATTGAATGAATGAATTAATACGTAAATAATTAAGTAAAATAATAATTAAATTAATAAATAAAAATGACTATATAATTAAATAAATAATGAAGTAAATAAATGGTGAAATAAATAAATAAATAGAGGAATAAATAACTAAAAATAATTGAATGAATGGATGAATGAATGAATGAATGAATGAATGAATGAATGAATGAATGAATACGTAAATAATTAAGTAAAATAATAATTAAATTAATAAATAAAAAATGAATACATAATTAAATAAATAATGAAGTAAATAAATAGAGAAATAAATAAATAAATAGTGAAATAAATAACTAAAATAATTAAATGAATGCAGGAATGAATGAATGAATATGTAAACAATTAAGTAAAATAATTAATTAATTAATAAAATTAATATATAGTGAAATAAATAGTGAAATAAATAACTAAAATAATTAAATGAATGCAGGAATGAATGAATGAATATGTAAACAATTAAGTAAAATAATTAATTAATTAATAAAATTAATATGTAGTGAAATAAATAGTGAAATAAATAAATAAATAGTGAAATAAATAAATATATAACCTATATCGATGGCTAAGAAGAAATATAACCCGACCAGAATGTTGTTACCCCTGTCCTTGACGACGCTGTTGTTTGTATACACTATGTCATCTTTCATCGGTAGGAAGCCACAGGTTGTTAGGGGAACGGACGATTAATGAAATGAATTATTATCAGGCAGTACAGCTCACTTGGCGATATGTGCCAGGGGAAGAACAATTGTTTATGTGCATCTGAAGTCTGATTGTATCCAATGGAGAGGGAGAGGAGCTGGCCAACTTACCTCATTATCTCCTTGTTTTGATGACTTGTTGTAGTGACTTATGAGATTTCAAGCAGTCTTCATACTAATGATGATTAAACATAGGCCTACATATTATTATTATTATTATTATTATTATTATTATTACTATTACTATTATTACTATTATTATATTTCATGTCCATAATTCCTAGATAATCTAACACATATGTAGATACTGAATACAATATCCTGAATTCTGTTGCAAAATACAGATTAGTCTTTTTACCAATTTCCTTCAATTCGAGACGTACATATGTCCTTACTGCATTCAACAGAGAACTCATTGGCTGTTGGTCCATCGCATCCCATGAGATGTCCCTATCCCTTACACAGGTTCCTATCTTCCATCCAGATGTTTCCAATTAACTTGGGAAACACTTTGCCACGCTACTTCTGTAGAAGGGAGGCTGCTGGCGAAGGGAGTTAAGAAAATGGCGATAATAAACAAAAGACGTAACACGAGAATTTGATAGTGTGAGCGATGCTCCCATCCCGGCCGCTCCAATTGCTCCTGCATCAGGAAGAAGTGATAGCCTTCTACGATCAACCCTGCTCCAACTAGATGAAACCTTCATTCGTGTGTCATTCTTTATATTATGTTCATTTTAAAATTACTGGCCGATCACAGTGGACTAGATACCTAAAGCAAATGTTTGAAAACGTGTGTAAGCTATGGTCCTCTGTTCAAACCCTCCCTCTAGTGCAATGGTTCCCAACCTTTCATGACTGACGACACACTTTACTGTACACTCACGACATCGCGACAGACTTATTTGCTTTTATTAATAATAAACATAATAATTACAACCAGTGCTTTTCTTCTGGCGAAAACGTTGGTGGAACTCTGTGTAGAATATTTTAAGCGGACGGGGAGATGATTACTGTTCACTGCACGGGAATTTTGTCGTTTTTATCTCCTTTTCGTCCAACTAAGACTTTCAAGGTCTAAACGGAATTCAAAGAAAAATTATGTTAAAAACGTAGATATTCACACTCTGTTCGATGATAAAGACTGCAACAAAAAGTACCGGAACCCGTTCCAGCGCGTTCCGAGAGAAAAAAAAAAGCACTTAACTCTATGTTGTGTCGTACATCCAATGTTGTAAATAGGTCGATGTTAACACGCAATCGATAATTCTTAAAAAAAAAAAAAAAAGCAACTTGATTGGCATTAGAAAAAAAAAAGAAAGGTATGTATCAAAGATCCCAATCTATCTATGCAGGATGTCCGATAAAATATTTTTATTGTCGTTTATGAAAACCCACCTATTTGGATTAATGTGAAGTCTCCGCTTTGTGGATTGCACAGAGTTAAACTCTATATGTGACCTTATGGTTAATAGGCCAACACATTAGGCTATCATCTTCAATATGTAGTAGTCTGTTCCTTTGTTTAGATTTTACTATTTTTATGATAGAAAATGCTGATTCACACAAGTATGATGTTGAAAACGACAGTTCTAAATATATCAGGCTCATTGCCGCCCTCACATAAGCCCGCCATCGGGCTCTATTATCATATCCCACTTCCCTCAAATCTATTTTAATATTATCCTCCCATCTACGTCTCGGCCTCTCCGAAGGTCTTTTTCTCTCCGGCCTCCCAACTAACACTCTAAATGCATTTCTGGATTCGCCCATACGTACTACATACCCTGCCCATCTCAAACGTCTGGATTTAATGTTCCTAATTATGTCAGGTGAAGAATACAATGCGTGCAGTTCTGCGTTGTGTAACTTTCTCCATTCTCCTTTAACTTCGTCCCTCTTAGCCCCATATATTTTCCTAAGAACCTTATTTTCAAACACCCTTAATCTCTGTTACTTTCTCAAAGTCAGATTCCAAGTTTCACAACCATACAGAGCAATCGGTAATGTAACGGATTATTATTATTATTATTATTATTATTATTATTATTATTATTATTATTATCTAGGCTATAATAATTATGCAAGTACATGATAGAGTAACATGGATACTTGGCTTAAGTCACTGTTAACCGTTTGTTTATATTGCAACTAGTCTGGATTAATTAGGTTAACTAACCTGTTTAAAAATACTTCAGGTTAATTTGACCTTACATTATATCCATGTCACTGTATTCTGAACTTGTTTCATAACAAAATTGTTTGTCTCATGTTACTTTTTAAACTGTATTAACATTCTCCATGAAGATGAATTCTACAATCAGCATCGTACCCCAAAATAACAAAGCATAACCTCTTTGTCCACTATCGATTTCATAACATCTGGAGGAAATCGAACTGCTAGTGTTATCGAAAGTTGATTGGCTAAGATCCTTTTATAAGCTGTTTCGTATCGTGGAGTGAAATTTGGATGCATACGGTACATAGCCTTCGAGTTTTCAGTATGAGGCCAGGCTGGCTCGCCGCTGGTAGCGGGACATGACAGCTGTTCTGTATAACATTGAGTAACCTGTCACTGCACTGTCCCATGTCACGCCCCGCCATCTTGTCATGCGTCGACCTTTTAAAAAACTATGTAAATAAATAGAGTCAAATATAACTTTACTGGTCACGACCAGTTGCAGTCACTTTCAAATACAGTGAGTTCACTTAAAATGTTGACCCTTCACCCTGATTACTCGATAAATTTAGTAGGCAATGTTAATTTAAGAGTTTATAATCTTTATTCAAAATTATATTACAGAACTCAATATAAAAGCTTTCTTTTATCTCTTTTATATATATTTGGGCTCGTAGTACTATACCACGTTTTCGTTATGACAAGTTACACACGCTATTCTATTCGATGTATCTTTATTTTAATGTATTTATTTTTTTATTGGGTTATTTTACGACGCTGTATCAACATCTCTGGTTATTTAGCGTCTGAATGAAATGAAGGTGATAACGCCGGTGAAATGAGTCCGGGGTCCAACACCGAAAGTTACCCGGCATTTGCTCGTGTTGGGTTGAGGGAAAACCCCGGAAAAAACCTCAACCAGGTAACTTGTCCCAACCGGGATTCGAACCCGGGCCACCTGGTTTCGCGGCCAGATGCGCTGACCGTTACTCCACAGGTGTGGACTATTTTAATGTAAGATAAGATGTTGAATAGTTATATATAATAGAAGTAATATAATACAGTTATATGAACACTTTTTAATGATTGAATAAAATTGATAAAATCAGTTAAAAACCATACATGTTTCGGAGGAATGCTCCTCCATCTTCAGGGGTAGTACCACGACGCAGGTATAGATGTTCAATCATTAAAAAGTGTTCATATAACTGTATTATATTACTTTTATTATATATAACTATCTTACTCGTGAACACTGTTGCATCTGACCTAACTTATGTAATTTAATAAGATGTTGAAATTTGAAAAAAAAAAAAATCAAAATTTGATATCTTGTCCCGAATAATTATTTCAGCTGTGCTGAAGTGCAATCACGGATGTTAGGAGGTGATCAGAACATTGTTTAGCACAGGGTGGCGTACATTTTGAACACTTACTATGAAGAGTGTACGTACATAAACAACATAATTAAGCATTTCTCAGAAGATACATTTTTGTTGCTTTGTGAGTAAACAGTAAAAGTTCCATTACTCTTTCATCGTATGATGACGCAGAATATCTGCATGGAAATATATGTACTTCGGTACATTAAAATAATATATATGATATGCGTAAATCACTTCGTGATTTAAGACGGCGCTTATTCCGTCGGATCCCTCAGCACATGTGTGGACTTCGGTCCTGCGTTCATAGACATCTATGACGTAGTGCAGAGGGCGGCCACTAGAGGGAACCCAAGAGTTGGAGCTTAATCTGAGACGATTCTAACCGGCGTCGGAGTTGTATCCGGTGTGGCTTAGTAGATAAAGCATCAGCACGTAGAGCTGAAAACCCGAGTTGAAATCCCGGCGCCGGAGAGAATTTTTCTCCGTTCCATTACTCTTTCATCGTAGAAAAAAAAAGTTTTAGTAAAAGTTGTTTCTTTTTAAAAGTAGTTTCCAGTGGTATCTTCAAAGATCCATGTTCTTATTTGAAATTTCGAAGTTGACTACAGGTAGCCCTACTTCCGGTTTGTTACGGGAAATGGTACTACCACCAATCGATTCTTTACATAGGTTTTGGTTATCAGAATTTTTAATGAACAACCAGTATCATACAGTTTTCGAGAAAAAAAAGGCTGATACGGGTGGTTTGAAACACCCGGCAAATTTCGTATTGTTCTAGTGTGTTTAGTTTCTGGCTTTTTGGTTGAATATGTAGAATTTCTATGTCTGTGTTGATGTCTCTGTATGTGCGGTTAGCATTTATGATGTGTTCTGCATATGTGGAAGTGTTATGTAGTTTTGTTATGGCTGTGATGTGTTCTCTGTAACGTGTTTGAAATGATCTGATTGTCTGTCCTATGTAGAAGTTGTTGCAGGTGTTGCCTTTGAGTTTGTATACGCCTGTGTCGTTGTATTTGTTTGTTTGTGTTGTTTGTGTGTTGAGATGCTTTTGTAGAGTATTATTTGTTATGTATGCGATGTTGTAATTTAATTTCTTGAATGAGGTTTCAATCTTATGTGTGTTTTTGTTTTCGTATGTTAGTGTGATATACGGTATTTTTTGTGTTCTTGTATTTGTGTTGTATTCTTATGTTTTTTTTAATTACGTTTTGTCTTTCTTATAATGTTGTATATTTCATGATAGGGTTGTATCCGTTTTCTTGTGTTATGTATTTGTTGATTGTGTTTAACTCTTCTTTGTAGTCTTGTTGTCTTAATGGTATGTTGAGTAGTCTGTGTACCATTTCTCGGAATGCAGCTTGTTTTTGTTGTGTTGGGTGGTTGGATGTGTTGTGTATGTGTTTTGTTGTTGTTGTTGTTGTTGTTGTTGTTGTTGTTGTTGTTGTTGTTGTGGGTTTTCTGTAGATTTTTAATGTGTGCTTGTTGTCGACTTTTGTTATTGTAATGTCTAGAAAATTTATGGATTTGTTGCTTTCAGTTTCTAATGTGTAGTGTAGCTTCGGGTGTATTTTGTTTATGTGTTGATGCAGGTTTTGGATCTGTTTTTGTTTCCTTTGCATAGTATTAGTATGTCATCTACGTATCTGTATACCTTATTTTATTTCAAGAAGTGCAGTTCGGTGGCTCCTTTGAACACCCATTTACAGATTTATGACTTTCTACACAACAGCTCTGACAATTCCATCCTGTCCCCTAGTCCCAACATTGCACAGTTGTCACAATCCTGATGACCTTCGAAATTATGCAGTGAAACTGACGGGATTCTTGGAATTAGGAAACGATGCGGCAACTCTGCCTCCACGTGGATTTGACGGGCACCTGTCAATTCTTCTGAACGAGGGTTGTGATTGGTTACTAACAAGAGAAGACAAGATTTACGTCATAGTAAGGAAGACATTTATTTATGACAACCAATTAGTAGGGGGCAGTAGAAGGTCTGTCGGCAAAGTCCTTTCTGTGAAACTGCACTCCATGAAAAAAAATAAAGTATACCAATATATGATGTTGTCTGCGTGTTTGTTGTTGTCTTTGTTTAGTATACTAGATCTCTGTTCTAAGTTGTGTATGAATATTTCTGCTAGTATACTGGAAATAGGTGATCCCATGGGTAGGCCTGCGGTTTGAGTGTAATATTTGTTATTGTATGTGAAGTAGTTTTGTTTTGTGATGGTGTCTTTGATGTGGATGATTTCTTCAATGTGTTCTTGTGGTGTGTTGTTGTTTTTGAGCATCTGTTCTAGTATCTGCAGTGTATCTTTTATGAGTATGAGTACATATTATAATAAATATTCGGAAGTGATACAGTATTAAAAGTTGTGTAATCAAGATATATAACTTATTTTGGTTTACAAAGAGGAGGTATATCCGCTATGAAGACGCTTGAGAGGACAGACAAAAGAACCCCCTTTCCGCATACAGGGATAGATATGGCACATACCGGTTTTATATTCATATAACTTATAACATAATCATATAATATTTCAAATTGCATACTGGGACAGATCTGACACACTGTCAATAACTGGATTTGACCATATGTGTCATCAGTTGAGAAAGAGAGAACTACTTAAGTTATTTGAATATTAAACCAGTTTGTGCAAAACTGTCCTATGCAGTAAGGGTTAATAAATTGCATGAATTTCAAATAATTCAAATTTAAACTTTAACTTAGTTAAACATTTCGTTTTAAAAAATTGTTTGTTTAACGAGGCTCGCAACTACAGAGGTTATATCAGCGTCGCCGGATGAGCCGGAATTTTGTCCCGCAGGAGTTCTTTTGCATGCCAGTAAATCTACCGACATGAGCCTGTCGCATTTAAGCACACTTAAATGCCATCGACCTGGGCCGGGATCGAACCCGCAACCTCGAGCACAGAAGGCCAGCGCTATACCGACTACGCTACCGAGGCCGACAAAAATTTCTTTTATATGTTGTGGTGAAGAACTGAAGTTACCCGAAATGGTGAATAACACAAGAGTCGTTTAATTTAATAAGAAATCTTTAAGAATTTTATTATTTCTTATAGTTGATGTAATTTCCTCTTAACTTCACTGTTATTTTAATTATGATGTTTCAGCATTTTTGGATTCTCTTCAAAAACGAAGCTATTGTGGAATCTTTACACCTTAATATTCTCTTCGTTCTTCAATTTCAATTCCACAACAAACTGCGAAACATCGTGAAGGCTTCCATCTGAACAACACCATACCTTTAAAACAATAATAACTAACGTCAAAGCCTTGAGATAGTTATCTTCGAGTCTGACAGTAGAGATATGGAATCAATCAAGTAGTTAATATGGGGCGGCTGCAAGAATGACGACAATTTATGCCTCCAACGAGTTCTTAGAGACCTCCCGTATAGATTGGTAAGACATAAATTAATTTCCAAGTAACTTCCGGTTACTGCACCGTCCACCTTGACCTCATACCAGTGTTGTGACCCTCACAACCACAAGAAACGGAGGGAGGGGGGGAGAGGAGGTGGACAAACGTCACTAATAACACTTGACGTTATAAATTAAGTGACGTCATTGTCGGTGTGGAGACGATCGCCGAGTGTTTTCACTTTAAAATATTTTCCACATTAAAAGTGAGCAGGATATGAACTCGGGAATGTCACGTGCCTCTCGACAAGCCATTCATTTAAGTCTAATGACCACCAGTTTTGTGTTGTCAGGTATAAAATGTTTTGAAGTCCTGTGTAATAGTCTTTGATTTAAATCGATAAACAGTTATAAACGTAAATTCTAAATGAAGTAGCTATGAAAGGTCAACTTTCGGAAAACACGTGTAGCAGGGACATTGAACAAGCGGCTCATATAAAAATTCCTCAACAGCTGCTCCTCCTGTTGTTATATATTACTGCCGTAGAGATATTCATTTGTGGCCACCTAAGGTCAACAAGAACGACAATGATAATAATTATAATGGGAATTGACGTCATACAAAATGTTGTCCAATATTCTTCTGAGAAGATTAACTCCTTATGTAGATGAAGTTATTGGGAATCATCAGTTTGGTTTTATTTGACATATATATTGGAGAAAAATGGAAGTATAAGGTCAAATTACACCTGTTATTCATAGATTTAAAAAAGGCATATGACTCGGTTAAGAGAGAAGTTTTATATAATATTCTTACTGAATTTGGTATTCCCAAGAAACTTTTTCCATTAATTAAAATGTGTCTTATTGAAACGTACAGCACAGTCCGTATAGGCCAGTTTCTATCTGTTGCTTTTCCAATTCACTGCGGGTTAAAGCAAGAAGATGCACTATCACCTTTACTTTTTAACTTTGCTCTAGAATATTATGCCATTACGAAAGTCCAGGATAACAGAGAGGGTTTGGAATTGAACGGGTTACATCAGCTGCTTGTTTATGCGGATGACATGGATATGTTAGGAGAAAATCCACAAACTATTACGGAAAACACGGAAATTTTACTTGAAGCAAGTAAATCCCGAAAAGACAAAATAGGCTATATGATTATGTCTGGTGACAAAAACACAGTAGTACGAAATGTAAATATAAATATTATAAATTTATCCTTTGAAATGTTGGAAAAATTCAAGTAGGCCTACCTTGGAACAACAGTAACAAAATATAAATGACACTCGGGAGGAAATTAATCGCAGAAATATGGGAAGTGTCTATTATTATTCCCATGCTGAAGGCTAGTTTACAATAAACCGGAAACGAAAACGACAACGAGAACGAGAACAGAAATAATGTTAAAATAAATACATTTAAATTTGAGAATTCACAATAGTTAAATGTGAATGCTTACATTTAAATACATTTATTTTAACAATATTTCCATTCTCGTTCTCGTTGTCGTTTCCGTTCCCAGTTTATTGTGAACCAGTCTTCATAAAGGAAGGCATTGGGCTTCGGGGCCCCGGGGCTTACCAGGCATTCCAGACTTACCAAGGCAGAATGGCCCATCTGTCAGCATTGGATTCACAAGTGTCACGTGGGCCAACTTTCTGAGTTGGACAATCATCGCATGCTTTATACTGGGTGTTCAGTTCAAAGTGTGTCATGGCTCGCTGTATGCCGTCATGTGGCTAGCCGATGAGCCTAGAGAATTCAATCTTCCTACACTTCCGCAGAGGTGTATTACCTATGAGCCAGAGAAGTTACCTAGCAAGTACGGCGTTCATTCTGAAGAGTACGTGCCGATACGTACGGTAACGCCGGTAGTGGCAGGAATGTGAACTGTTTGGAAACACGTACTGTCGGGATATGTGGAGAGGGTTAAGACGATTACTTACGTATTTGTTGACATTAACTTCGACGGTCAACATGGACATGGAGCATTTGATTTGTGTTCTGGAATGTTTCCGTACGCAACCGATGATAATAAATACCCTGCACACGACTTGCCCGCGCAAAACACAGTTCGAAAGAGGTTATGGTAGCACACAGACCGTACAGACCGTCATCTGTTGCTACGACGTTCAAGTTATACGGTACACGTTCTCAAGTTCCGGTTGAACGCCTTGAATGATAGGCAACTTCTCTGACATAAAAGCTGAAACTCGCTTCAAATCGGTGACTTAACAACAGTGACGTCATGCCACACTTTGAAATGAACACCCAGTATAGGGCCCACAAAGGTCGAAAGCAAACGTAAGTGCAAGAACCCTTTCCGGTTCCAAGCCTCGAAAAGCCAAGCCAGAAAGTACCCAGGAGTATCATAGATGCATTAGTAATCTTTACTACAGGGTTGTTACAAGGAAGCTACACACGAACATAAAGAAATTCCCAAATCAAAATTGTACTAGATCATAAGCACAAAATCAACAACATTCTAAACCTGAAATACAACAAAAGAATTTCAAAGACTGGATTAAGAAGTATAAATAATAATAATAATAATAATAATAATAATAATAATAATAATAATAATAATAATAATAATAATAATAGCGACAGACATTTATTATCAGGCAGTACATCTCACTTGACGATATTTATTTGATATTTGATATATTTATTTCTACAACTCTTATTTGGTAATGGGTCGCCACCACATCTCTGTATTCGTGCTCCCCATTACCTTCTAATTACAATAAACTTTCATTGACGTGTGCAGTCATCTTGTTTTACCTTTGTTACCTCTATTACTATAATACATACTCTCAATTTGCTTCCTAACCTCTCCCCTTAAAATTTTCCCTTCTTTCTAATGAACACCTCACCACTTTTATTGTTTACTTACTGTATATTTGAAGTACTTCCTATCGTCTAAAATTTCCCTTATTTTGAACTAACTTTTACTAACACTATTTAATCATCCTCATTCACTTTTCTCTCTAATTTACAATCAGTTCTGCCTCTCCTCACTTCTGTCATCAATCTTATCCCCTATTTCTCCATTAGACACTGAATCACATGTTTATTTTGTTAAACTGTTCCCTTTCACCCCGATAAATTTTCCGTTTGCCACTATTTTTGTAAGTCAACTCAACATTCATTTGTAAACTTACATTAAAATACTTGCGGTCTTCCTATCATTACAATTTCTCTGATTGTACACTAACTTAGTCGACACTCCAATATTAGTAACATTTCACTACCAATTACTATTAACAAACACTTCTAATTTTCTCTAGTCACTTTCTTTATCAACTCTTGTTTCTCTGGACACTAATTCACTTATCCGCTTATACAGTCCCTCACCGATTGGATTTTTAGTTACTCTTACTCCTTGAACACTCACTTTATTGTTTCTATGTCTTTTGCCACACTTTTATCACTCCATCCACTTGACGATATGTGCCAGAAGAAGAACAATTGTTTGTATGCATCTGCAGCCTGATTAGTGTAATATAAAGGTATAGCTAATCGACGGTGTATGCAATGGATGGAGAAAGGAATTGGCTTTCCTACCCCATTTTCTCCTAGCCTAGTTGCCTCATAAGTGGTGCCTTGTTGGTATCACTTGCGAGGTTTAGACCTGTCTTCAGACAGTTGATTAAAAAAACAATAACAATAGCAGCAGAATAAATAAATCGTTACTGATAAAATAATAGTATGTTACAATAAACAAGAGACAGGTTTATTGATCATTAATGGGGTATACTCCTAATTAAATGAACAACCAAGTAAAAAACCTTTAGGAAAAAATCACATCACGATGAAAATATCAAGTCTGGTCTGAAGAAAAGAAAATATTAAGATCTGAATTAGCAGATAAAGAAAATATAAATATCTGGCATAATATATCAAAATCTGAACTAAAACGTGAAGAAATTATAAAGACCGGTCTGACAAGAAATTATCAACGTATGATTTAAGAATTGAACAATATTAAGATCTCCCCCAAAAGGTGAACAATATATCAAGATTTTGTCTAGGAGGTGAGGTAAATATCAATATAGGATCTACTGTAAATTATGAAGATATCACGTTTTAGCTGATGAAGTAGAAGAAGTGTAAATATCTGGCAGAAGAGGTGGATAAAATATCAAGATTTAGAGCCTAAAACGTGAAGTATATTTATTTCCTGTCTGTAAGTTTATTAAATTCTCAATAAAGTATCAAGGATTAGCCTAAGGTCTAAGGTAAAGAGAATATCAAGGTCTAGATATATATATAGTTGAAGAAAATGTTCTACATCAGGGATGTCGAACAGCGCTCTCGAGCTGTGAACTGCAGAGCCTTCACTCCTCCCTAACCGTGCAACGGTTGAACACAGGTAGCAGGCAGACCGGGCAAATGATCGCAAACAAAAGCGAAACTAGTAATGTGGCGGCTAGTACTTTGATAAATTTTATACATCTTACTAATTGATTAGGAACTCATTTTAGATTTGTACTTGATGAACCCTGATGAACAAAGAATGTAGCCTACATGAGGATGAATTATGATTATGATGATGATGATAATAATAATAATAATAATAATAATAATAATAATAATAATAATAATAATAATAATAGCGTTTTATCTACTGGTCATTCCATGAATGTTGTTTATTGGTGACGGAGATAAATCATAATAATAATGTTGTTAATATGTTTAAAATATCAACTTAAGGTACGGTCACACGTCGCTACTTTTGCAGCGCTACTTTTACACTGCAGCTGCAAAAGTTGCGTGTCGTGTTCACACGTAAGCCAAAAGTAGCGCGCTGCACGCTACTTTTCGTCCTGCGCAACCCGAGTGCTGCAAAAGTTGCAACTGGAGGTTGCGAGTCTGTTCACACACAAGGCGCTACTTTTGCAGCCGCAGTCATGCTGCAGGTTTCCATCTCCGTGTTGACTTCTCAATATTCATTTTGTGGTTATGTTCGCATTATTAATAAACTCATGCGAAAGCTTCCTTATCTATTATTTGCTTTTTTGTCGTATCTAGTATTCAAAAATTGACATTATTTTTACTAAGTATAAAGCTTTTAAAAATGCCTATATACTTAAATGATAACCAACATTATATTCACGTAATCAATGTTGGCAACCCTCCTGTTTGGAACTACGCTACGGAAAATTAAAAAAAAAAAGAATTATATCGTCACCAGTTATGCTCAGACTGTGTTGTGTATTTAATAACTATTACAAATAATTTATTTTCATCACATTTAACATTAAAATATATCCAAACAATAAAAGTATCATTGACACATTTGGGTGGTAACACTGGTTGCAACCGCAGCAAAAGTTTCAACGAAACCGATATCAAAAATGCTGCGGCTGCAACCCTGAGAACCCTGTTCACATGTCCCTACTTTTAAGCTGCGCGCAGCATGGAAAAGTAGCGGGCAGCAGGTTCGGCAGCCGCTACTTTTCGGGTTGCACCGTTGTTCACACGTCGCAGTACAAGAGTTGCGCAGTTTTTTGTACTGCAGGGCTGCAAAAGTAGCGACGTGTGATCGTACCTTTAGTATGTATGTGTTGCAGCAGTGCAATTTCAAATTCAGAAACGTGAACTGTTTTTATGTACAAAATTAATTACTTTTAGCGTGATTTGAAATTTGTTCATAGTTTTTGTTATCGATTCAAAAATATCTTCTCCTCGAGTTCGATTCTTTAGTGAAATGACATCTACAAGATCTCCATGAACATTGAAATCTGAATCGACACCCGTTATGAATATGCGCCGTATCGATGCGCCAGTGAGCTAGTCAGTAACAATATATATATATTTTTTTCGTTCTTGCTATCAGATATCCCTCCAAGTTATCTCCCATTTCTGATATACTCTCTGCAACAATATTACGAGACAAACTTATAGATTTAAAATCATCAACATATTTCGGACATATCTCTTGTGCAACAGGTATGAGACAGTCTTTCACCAATTCTCCGTCAATAAATAGCTTTAGAGCCGTTGCAATAATTTCACAAATTTTGTAGCTAGCACGAACCAAGCTTGTTCTACTGACACCCGATGGTGATGGAAGGTTTCATGAATTCAATCTTTATTTTAATTCCTTTACAGCATTTCCACGAATGGAACCGGATAATTTTTCTGGTCCGTAAGCTTCTGCATGTGTTGGATTAAAATTCCTTTTAATATTATGATGGCTCAGGTATCCAAGTTCCTTTCTACGTATTAAGCAATGTGCCTTTCCGTCCTGATAAATAAATATTTATCTGTCCACTCACTATTGAATCGTCGTTTCATATCCATGCCAGCCGCCAGAGTTGATAAACACACTGCGTACAGAAAACTGCTACAGTGAGCTCAGGTTGACCGTACTGACTGTCGTTTCAGCTCAGCTACGGTAGGAAACAGTATTAAGGCTGGTTCACAATAAACCGGGAACGAGAACCAGAATGAAAACGAGAAGCAGATGACGTAAATATGAAAACTTTTGATTCACAATAAACCGAAAACGTAGACGATTATGCATATCGATATGCATGTCAATGACGATATGTAAAGTCGTTATTACGCATTCTGATGTTATTTGTGTATAATTGACCAATATCGTTCTCTCATGTGTGCAAGGCAGCCAACATAAACACAGGTTAACCAACTTCGAAATTTCAACTGAAACATTTCATTAGGTACGGTACTATAAATATGCCCATGCATCTTTATTATCACAACCTATTTTAAGTCTACCATAACGTAAAATAATTAGAGAAGAAACATTTGTAATAGAACAAAAATGAACACAACAGTAGTTATTGAATTGAAGCATGAATATGTAGTGTGTAATACAACCAATACAGTAATAAAATATGATTCACTTACGATAGGTGTTCAAAGATGCAGCTATTGAAAGCCACGTATTCTTCTTCTTCTTCTTCTTCTCATCTTTATACCAGGCGCGCCGCTTATCGTAAACGTGAGGATTTTCCTCAGATACTCAATATTAGAATGTCATCAAATAAAACTTGCTCCCTGATGCACAGCAGAGAACAAAATAATGCATAGGTTATGTCACGGTCTTCTTGCTCTTAAATATACTACGACAAAATAGCTTTTAGATGCCAATAGAATGAGTCTAGTGGGCTGTGATCGGAAACGTGAACGCCAAAGTTGAAACTTGGCCAACTCTCCGTTCCCGATCCCGGGCTCCGGCAAGCTTGTCGTTAATTGTAAATGCTCACATTTAAATGTACACATTTTAACAATTTTACCGTTTTCGTCTTCGTTCCGATTCTCGTTTCCGGTTTATTGTGAACCAGCCTTTAATCGTTTCACAGTTTGAGAGCGCTGTTCGACATTCCTGCTCAAGATAAATTCAGTACTAATCAAGACATTCATCATTTTAATACAAGACATAAATCAGATCTTCATCTACCCTCTGTTAGTCTAAGCTGTTTTAAAAAAGGAGTTCGCTATTCATGTATAACAGTCTTCAATGCACTGCCTAATAATCTTAAAGATTTGAAGAACAACGAGAAAAGGTTCAGAAAAGAATTAACCAAATTTCTACATACTCATACCTTCTACACAATTGATGAATTGTTTATGCTTGTGAATTGAATTATTCTACTTAAATGACATGTACAATTTTATATAGCTCAACTAAAATATGTTTTTATATTGACTTAATCTGTTTACTATGTATTGTATTTTTTGTTTAGCATAACTGATGAATTGTATGTACTGTATACGTCAACTGATGAATTGTTTAAGCTTATAAATTGAATTAATCTACTTCATATGAATTAACGAAAATAAGTTTGTAAATTGAACTAATTTGATTGTATATGTTTGTATAGTTTGGCTGATGAATTGTATATGTTCTTAAAATGATTACTAGTCTGTGTAGCTCTACTGATGAATTGTATATAGACCTACTGTAAATTGAATGGTAATATGTATAGCTCAACTGATGAATTGTTTATGATTATAAATTGAATTAATCTACTTGATATTAATTGCACAAATTTGTATAGCTTAATGAAAGTATGCTACTTTGTATTGTATATATTTGTATAGTTTTGGCCGATGAATTGTATATGCTTTAAATTGAATAGTAATCTATATAGCTCTACTGATAAATTGTTTGTGTTTGTAATTTGAAGTAGTTTGAATGATATGTATTATCAATTTCTGTATATCACAACTGGTTGAATTGTTTATACCTTAAATTTAATTAAATTGTTTTGTATTATAATATAGCTCAACTTATGAATGATCGTTTGCGTTTGTAAATTTAATAATCTGATTGGCTATGTATTGTATACTTTTAGTAGAGCCATCGATGTAGCTCAGTCGGCAGACTCGCTGGGCTGCTGTTCCGGAGTTGCGTTCGGGCTTGGGTTGGATCCCCCTTTGGACTTTGGTTTCTTCCGAGGTTTTCCACAGCCGTGGGACTGAAGCCGGATGGTCTATGGCGAGTCCTTGGCATCAACACCTTTGATTTGATTACCCCCTTTGATTTGATTACCTGGTTGGGTTTTTCCGAGGTTTCCCCCACCGAAAAGGCAAATGCCGGGTAATATTTTGGCGAATCCTCGGACCTCATTTCATCTCACTACATCTCGCCAAAATGTAAAAAAAATTGTACAACATTGTAAAAATTGTAGAAAATTACTAAATTGTAAAACTATAAAAATTTGTAAAAATTGTAATTGTAATATTGTAAAATGTTGACATGTTCCACATCTTAAAGCTTCATTGCTCATGTAAGATCTATGGAATAAAATAAATGAATGAATGAGTATATCAAAAACCTTCAGTTGACGTCCACAGTAAATCCGTTTTCTATCATCAGATAGTGCAAAATATTCACATACCGATACAACAAATTTGGAAATCTGAATATACGGATACAATCTGTATTCTGGAAGCATTATTTCATTATTAATTTATTAAATCCATTAATCTTCCTGTAAAACCATGGCCACATAAACATGAAGTCCTTCTAGATACGTATGATATTACACGTAACTTACGTAAAGGATTATTAGTTTCATTTTGGAGATGCCGATAAGCTCACTGTATTATAATATCAATTTTTGTTTTCCACCTGTGCTTATCTTAATATTTGGATTTATATTAACGTTTTCGACACTCGGTGTGTGTCATCTTCAGATATGGGGTCTATGTCATTGTGTGTTGTGAAGACCTAGCTTCTTAATTATGTTGTGGGTTGTTCACTTGTGTATGACCTTTCATGATTTCTTAATTTAGCTAAAATTACTATAAGCAGTGTGTGGTTGGTTGTTATGATTCTGTTAAATACTATCTTTTGAAAACCCATATAGGACAATAGAAAATTATGTTAAAATAGTGTATATATTTTACATATTTATGTGTTATGGTTTTAACATAATTTTCTATTGTCCTATATGGGTTTTCAAAAGATAGTATTTAACAGAATCATAACAACCAACCACACACTGCTTATAGTAATTTTAGCTAAATTAAGAAATCATGAAAGGTCATACACAAGTGAACAACCCACAACATAATTAAGAAGCTAGGTCTTCACAACACACAATGACATAGACCCCATATCTGAAGATGACACACACCGAGTGTCGAAAACGTTAATATAAATCCAAATATTAAGATAAGCACAGGTGGAAAACAAATATTGATATTATAATATAGTAAAGGATTATGTTTCGAATGAGGCGTTTTCTTCACAACCTATCTCGAATCCTCTTTTAACATCTAAGCGTCTTTCACAGATAACATAACACAGAAATGGTTGAGATCCCACAGGTACGTTATTACCTACCGTAGGCTTATGCATTTAAATTACTTCAGTTTTCAGGACGCTCAAGATTTCCGATAGTAGTGAAGGAGATTACTGTAGCACGTATGGGCGAATCCAGAAATGCATATAGAGTGTTAGTTGGGAGACTGGACGGAAAAAGACCTTTAGGGAGGCCGAGACGTAGATGGGAGGATAATATTAAAATGGATTTGAGGGAGGTGGGATATGATGATAGAGACTGGATTAATCTTGCACAGGATAGGGACCGATGGCGGGCTTATGTAAGGGCGGCAATGAACCTGTGGGTTCCTTAAAAGCCATTTGTAAGTAAGTAAGTGAAGAAGATTAGTGAGTCCTGAAAAGTATTATGATGTCTATTCTGAGTGATATGCAAATTTGAAAATATTTACAGTCTCATGCTTCACCGTTTTATTTTCAAATCAAGACTTTCAATTTAATTTCAAGAACATTATAAACTCCAAGAACTAGTGTGAGAATTATATAACCTATTTCTAAAAGTGCCATAAGCAGCTCAATAATTTTAGATGGTCCACATAGTGTTTAAAATTGTTAAAGTACTGTATCTCTTAAATTTAAAAAGTTTACGAAGATTGTTCTACAGAAAAGGAAAGCTCAGTCGTTATTAATGCAGCCTGGAATTGAATCTGGTTCTCCCATCAACGAAACCAGTTCCCTCTAAGGCAGAGATGCATGGAGACTCTGGTATAACGTAATCTGCGTTAATTTTCTTATGACAAATGACAAAATGTGCTAAAAATAGAAATGTGTGCGCCATTCCGTCGCTGGCAGATATAAAGGATAGAGCGGATGTGGGCAGGGTTGCGCTGGGGTGTTTATCTTGAGGTTTCACAGTTTATGAGGTGGTTGTTAACCCCTGTAATCCATCAGAGGTTTTCCAGATAACAAGTAGCAAGAGGCACCGCTTCGTGAAGTAGAACATGGAAAGGGGGCAGCTTTTCTCGTTAACTACCGACAGTACATTTACAAGCCTTCGCATATCGATCCGCGGAGCACAGAAAGAAGAGTCTTCCTCAGACATATCGAGTCTAAGTCACGAAACTTTCACCTAGTCAACTGATACGATCTAAAGAAAACAGAGTAGAAATCCATTCACAACTATGAAGCATCTGTATACACGTAGATGGCACATATTTTATCATTAATCCTCATTCCATATAAGAAAACTCCGCATGTTAAACCTAACGCAAAATCCTTCCGCGCCCCTACCACTGATTTTACCTATGTTCGCACCCAAAAATAAGGCATGCATCGACATATGTGGAGCAATGACAGATGATTTGAGTAACAACCGAACATACGAGAGTCTTACTGAAAGTCATGATTTAATCATGAAAAAATCTCCTAAAACAATGCATTTACGACCTAAAACTCTTTCAAAAAATACCCTTAAAATGCCCTAAAAATTGTTCGTACATAACTGGCTAAGTAGGAAAAGAGGTTTTGTTCCTACTACTTAATATTTAAACTAGTAATTAAATTGAATTCTAGTACCAACATTTAAGTTTATTTAATTTTACATAATTTTTTTTCTAAGTGGTACACTTTTTACCTGATGTAGTTTCCATGTAGTCCACCACAAGGCCACACTTATCCGGAATTAGCAGGTATAAAGCAGTCTATATTGAAGGAGTGGTTGGAGTGTACTACGTTAAAATGGTAATATTTGTGTAGAAAACGATTAAAATATTACATAAATAATGGGTATTAGCCAACGGCGTAGCTTGAACGGTTAAGGCGCTTGCCTGCCAATCCGAAGTTGCGCTCGGTCGCGGGTTCAATTCCCGCTCGGGCTTATTATCTGGTTGGGTTTTTTCCTATGTTTTTCCCAACTGTAAGACAAATGTCAGGTTATCTATGGCCATTCCCCTGTCTCATCTCGCCAAATATCATATCACTATCACCAATTCCATCGACGCTAAATAACCTCGTAGTTGATACAGTGTCGTTAAATAACCAAGTAAAAAAAATAATGAGTATTAATGGACAAAATATGTAGACAAAATATCAAAGGAAATGAACATTATTTTATATTAATAATGGGGATTTATGGTCAAAATTAAATGAAAATGCCTCAAAAATGTCCGAATAAAACAAAAGTTGAGTTGTAAGAGGCAAAAAATGCAAAAAAAATGCCCTAACAAATGTCTTAAAACACTCAGGTTTATCACATAACACATAAACACTAAAGCAGCTGTGTTTCTGGATTACTAGAAAAAAAGATGCAATTTCATCAAAATCCTAGCCCTAGTCATGAGCAATGCATTATTATAAGTTTTTATTTTTATTTTTTAAACCAACTAGATGTCCATGTATTGTGGGTCCCTATCACCACGGCATGGCGCGTCCTCAGGTTGCGGATAGAGGAGACGGCCTCCACATATGGAGGGTAGCTGCCAATATATTGAATAAGCAGTCGTGGACAGCCGATAAGGGGTGGTCCTCCAGCTTGGGGGTTGGGCGAAGGGCTAACAACCCATCACCGTAAAAAAACAGCTTGTTAAGAATCCCTACAATAAGATTCTTCACCTGACATAATTAGGGACATTAAATCCAGACGTTTGAGATGGGCAGGGCATGTAGCACGTATGGGCGAATCCAGAAATACATATAGAGTGTTAGTTGGGAGACCGGAGGGAAAAAGACCTTTGGGGAGGCCGAGACGTAGATGAGAGGATAATATTAAAATGGATTTTAGGTAGGCGGGATATGATGATAGAGACTGGATTAATATTGCACAGAATAGGGACCAATGGCGGGCTTATGTGAGGGCGGCAATGAACCTCTGGGTTCCTTAAAAGTCATTTGTAAGTAAGTAAGTAAGTAAACAAACCAGGTGTATCACCTTAATCTGCAGACTTTTCTGTCACTTTTCAACATAGCCTCCATTTCTTTGCACACATTTTCCCCAGCTTTCTGTAAGTTCGAAAATTCCCTTGCGGTAAAAGTCCGTTCCAGCTTCCTGAAGACTGCGCTACTTTCCGCATGTCCTTCAGCGTCTCGTAGCGTTTGCCTTATAAAACCGAAAATATGGTAGTCGGAGGATGCGGAATCGAACTTCACGTAGCGGTTCCTTCATCTTTGGGATTGTCATAATCACAGGAGCTTAAGTCCGGTGAATGTGGTGGACGGAAAAGCACTTCTCACCCACAGCGACAGTGCAAATCAGCTACAGACTGTGCCGTGTGCGGCCCTGCGTTATCCTGCAAAATGATGGCAGGGTTCTGCAAAACGTGTGGGCGCTTTCTTCGCAACGCTAGTCTCAGAGTATGCTAAAAAAAATGACGGAAACACTATGCATTAACATTCAGCCAAAATCGCCGTTCCTGCTTTGTAAACATGGCGAAACACAACCGCTTAGAGCTGTAACTAACAGCAGACTAACTTCAATTCTCCACAGCGCATGCGCTGTGAGTCGGACGGAAGAGTCCTTTTAGGGGGGGGGGGAAGGGCAGACAAAGACTAACATGTGGTACAAGTGACAACAATTAACTCCGTCTCCTTTCCCTTTTACAGCAGTGTTGCTACTATTAAAGTGACATCCCACGTATCTCCTTAAATATCGGTCCTACACAAATTTTGCGTAGAATAAAACTTGTCAGAAACGTTTTTAAAGCAAATTTTATTATGAAATATCATCCTAAAATCAGTAATAAGCGATATATTTTTATTTATTTACTTCAGTCCCCCTTATAATCTCCCTTCTAAAGGAAGTATTTTGAATGCCATATAGTCTAAAATCTAAGTGGGACCTAAATTATTTTGCATACCAGTTTTCGTAGAAATCGGTTCGGCCATTATCACGTGAAACGGTAACAAACATACATACATACAAACAAAAATTTAAAAAATTCGATTTTCGGTCTCAGGACAGTTCATTATACATTTGCACCAATTATGTTTGTAAAGGGAAAATTACCAGAAAAATTTTGTTTTGCAGTTTTATTATTATATTATATTATATTATATTATATTATATTATATTATATTATATTATACTTACTTATTTACTGGCTTTTAAGGAACCAGGAGGTTCATTGCCGCCCTCAACTAAGCCAGCCATTGGTCCCTATCCTGAGCAAGATTAATCCAGTCTCTATCATCATATCCCACCTCTCTCAAATCTATCTTAATATTATCTTCCCATCAACGTCTCGGCCTCCCCAAAGATCTTTTTCCCACCGGCCTCCCAACTAACACTCTATATGCATTTCTGGATTCGCCCATACGTGCTACATGCCCTGCCCATCTCAAACATCTGAATTTAATGTTCCTAATTATGTCAGGTGAAGAATACAATGCGTGCAGTTCTGTGTTGTGTAACTTTCTCCAATCCCTTGTAACTTCATCCCTCTTAGCCCCAAATATTTTCCTAAAAACTTTATTCTCAAACACCCTTAATCTCTCTTCCTCTCTCAAAGTTAGAGTCACAACCATACAGAACAACCGGTAATATAACTGTTTTATAAATTCTAACTTCCAGATTTTTTCACAGCAGACCAGATGACAACCGAATAATAACAGGCATTTCCCACATTTATTTTGCGTTTAATTTCCTGCCGAGTGTCATTTATATTTGTTACTGTTGCTCCAAGATATTTGAATTTTTCCACCTCTTCGAAGGATAAATCTCCAATTT